>NW_020229915.1:687903-914332 GCF_003227715.2 Harpegnathos saltator
TTGTAGTTAGATAAGTTTTACTTGTAAAAATTTATATGTTACGTAGATATATGTCTTGAAAAATAAAAATAATTTGAGTTTGGTACATAAGTTTTACTTGTAAAAACTTATGTTACGTACAGTGGCGTGCAAAAGTTTTGAGCCATACAATTATTATTATATATTCATTTCATAATGAGTACTAAAAACTTTACACATATATATAAACAAAATGTATTTATTTATCCTATAATTATATAAACTTACAACCTCTTACAAAGAGTTTGTTAATAATTCCAAATACTTTATTTTTATACAATGTCTTATTACAAACAGTGCAAAAGTATTGTACCAAAAAGTTTCTTATGCATAAGGAAAATATATTATTGAAAAATAATAACAGGAAATGTTGTCAACGTTATTTTAAACTTAATACTTCGTTGTCATGCCTTTAGAAGCAATCACTGCAGCACAATGGTGAGGCATTGATGCTATTAAATTAGAAATGCGATCTTGAGGTAAATTTTGCCATTGAGTTTGCAAATCTTGTCACAATTCAACTTTATTGGAGTGTTTCTTATTTCCTGTACGTAGTTTGAGTTCTTGCCACAAATGCTCAATAGAATTCAAGTCCGGCGATTGCGAGGGCCAGTCAAGAACTCGCACTTTTTTCATGATGAAAAATTCTTTTATTAGTTTTGATGAATGTTTGGGATTGTTATCTTGTTGGAAAATCCAATCACGTGGCATGTTTCGAGTTACATATGGCAGCATATGCTGTGTCAATATATCTCGATACATTATAGCGTGCATAGTACCCGTGATCTCAACTTATGGACCAACTCTATTATAAGAAAATGATCCTCAAACCATTACGTTACCTCCATCATGTTTTACGGTAGGAATTTGATATCTTGAGTTATATCTTGTGCCTGTTGGACGTCGTATATACTTTCTACCGTCACTTCCGAATAACTGAAACTTTGATTCGTCAGAGAAAAGTACTTTTCGCTAATCAATTTCCAATGTTCAAATTTCCTTGCAAAATCTAATCGAGCTTTTTTAGTTTATGCACTAATTAATGGTTTTTTTACACCAGCGCGTCCTAAAAGTCCTACTTCCTTTAGACGTCGAGATATTGTACTTCGACTAACATCAGCAAAATTTTCTTCTCGTAGTTCTTGAAAAATATCTATGGTAGTTTTTCTAACATCTGTTATCGACTTTCTTTTAATCATTTTATCGACGCGCTTTGTAGTTTTGCGAGATCTACCATTTCGTGGTTTATCAGCTAGAGAGTTCGTCAACTTATATTTAGCAATAATCCTATTTACGGTACTTTTATCAATTAATAAGCAATTAGCAATTTCGCGAGAAACCTTTCCTTGTTGAGAAAGATTAATCACGGCTTCGCGTAACTAAAGGCTTCTATGTTTCGGCATTGCGGTAGACAATAGTCTGAACCTTAGTTAAAGCAAATATTTACAAAGAAGTTTCATAAGAAACGTAAATAAACCGGGCTCATAAAGTTACAACAAGAATACGGCTCAATACTTTTGAACATATGTAAATATTATATGACTAAATAAATAGAAACAATGTAATTTAAAAATTTTGTAACTGTACTACCATTTGTAAGAATGTTATGTCAATTATTTTATATAATTAATTTTTAGAGCAAATCAATATATTGTCATGACATGTAAAAAGACACTATGGCTCGAAACTTTTGCACGCCACTGTACATATATATCTTAAAAAAAATAAATTTGAGATTTCTACGACGTAATTCTACAAAGAAGTAGAAAACTAGATTTATTGTACTCAAGAAAGATATTCCTGCAGCCATAATTGTGACATTCTCATCTCAGGAAGACAAGAAATGTAGAAAGTGTCGATACGTTGAAATTGTTGCTCCGTAGTCTTTCTTTTAGTCAGGAAATGCGTTTGTTCCGCTGGAAAACTAATGAAGAGGTTCAAGTGGATAAGATGGGCAGAGAATGATAATTAAACGCATTGTAAATATATCCGGCTTTGGTGTATTCCATAAAAAAGATCAAAAAGCCATTCGTGGAATCCGGCGGTACAATGTGAAGCAATACACGTATCTTAGCACACATATACACGCGTAAGAACACGTGTGTATGTTTATATCGATTGGACATCGCAGCGAACGTGATACATGTCGCGGAAGACGCACAATATCGGTTTACATTGCTGACGTTTAGTGCGCGCATTATGATAATTATGAAGGGATTTGATACAGATTACAAATAAAAAGCTCCAGAGAAATTTCTGCAATAATATTTAACAAAACTTAAGTTCGTTATATTTTCAGAGACAATCCGGTTTGAAGATTCCTAAGATATATAAGAAATATAAATAAACATATAATAATTTATAAAAATAACAACATAATATCTAGACATCTCCTTGGCGTTTGCCGAACAGTCACTAAGTGTATGCGTAAACTGTGAAAGCAGAATTTTGGTAGACCCGCTAATAGGTAACGATTTTCGCACGTTATTTCTAAATTAATATTATAAATAACGCGTTTCTGTAAATACCCGTTATATCGAATATATTGGCATATATTCAACAGAAGAATCTCGTCGTCTCATCAACAAGGGGCCCATAACATCGGCATGTCCGATATAGCACCGCTTTTTTCACCACAATCCCTTCTTTCATCATGTAGAATTTCTCCAACAATTCATCCTTATCGTAACTTCTTCAATCCAAATATATGTCATTCATGCAAAGAATATCCAGGAAAACTTGGGAAAGAAAACAATATATGTCTCTCGTGCAACATGATTCTTTACTGTAGCCGTGATCATGAATTAAAGAGTAAAGAGGATCATAAAGGAATCTGCGAAATTTTAGAAATACTTTTACATAATCATCCGGAATTTTGGAAAACCTACAATTTCAATCAAGAGGAATGGATCAATTCGAGGAAAAATCTCTTAAATTTAGTCAAAAGGAATTTGCAACGTAATATACTGCCGTATGAAATACAGATGATCATGTTCGCTAAATCGTGCTTTGTCTGTCATGAACAGCGTAACCTGCAAACTTGTACGAGGTGTTATTCCCTGAACTATTGTCCGAATCATGAAGAACTTTTGATATATCATCACATTACAAATTGCACCAAATTGAAGTCGTGTTACGAGATAGATCATTACATTTATAACATGAAATTATCTAACTGTAAATATAAATTCTGCGATCTTAATGCCTCCCAAATTGAAAAGCTTAAAGCTGTTAATATACAACAATTTTTGGAAAAATTTGCATCTACTAACTATCAGGCTTTACATCAATTCTATTCTGATTACGTGTCAGGACCGTTGACACTGTATTATGGAATAATGAATCAGAATCTATATATAAAAAATTCACACTGTGTTGTTCATATAATAGTCGCAAATGTTTTGGATGCACATTATGTGCTTCTCTGGGAAATTATGTTGCATCTTTGCTCTAACAGAATGAAGCATTTAACAGTTATATTGATAGGATCAAAAATACAAAAGGAAGAACACAGAAATGTCAAAGTTTGTTCCGAATGTTATGTACGTAAAAGTCAGTTCCAGTTTGAAAGTTATCGCATGATTTTTCGCGACTATGTTAATTCAATACTTTCAAGTCATCCACCAAATGTAATTATAGCGTTTGAAGCAGATATTAGTAAGTGGGATTTGCAAACTGACATAATTTTAAAGTTAAGAAGACAATCTTGCCCCTTCATTGTAACCACCGCCTCGCGCTCCAAATGCGAGCGAAACATACGGATATTAAGAGAAGTACTGCGTCTACAAGTAGATCTAACTCCTACCGAAAATAAATTTAGTTCTCTTAAGGCATACAGAAATTTCGTGGACGATGACGTATTATATCGCAATAAGTTTTTATTTGTCATTAGGAATTTAAGTGATTTATTAAAGTCATATACCGACCCAAATACTCCAGGATCCTCACACTGATAAAACTCCTGGCCGATTGAATTTTTGGAGAAGAATATCATTAATATATTAAATCTAAAAGTTAGAGGTGTGCAAATTAAGGATTTTTATGTCGAATCGAATCGAATCTAATCTAATTTTGTAAATTCGAATTCGAATCGAATCTATGAAATATCATTCGAATTCGAATCGAATCTAATCGAATGAAACCGACACGGACCATTAATAAATTTAAAATGACTACTAAACATGCAAATAATGATGGAAGATTTTAATATGAAAGGGTATATTGATATCATCTTGATCTTGCAATATCATCTTGAAGTAAAATATATATATTTAATAATATATATTTAATAATATATATTTAAAATAATTTATAATTAAGTTATTAATTATAAGTTAAGTTAATTACAAGTTAATAGTTCAAACATACCGCCCCAGATGACCGTTTTATAGCTGATGAACGCAAACGATAATGTATTTGATTCCTATTCGAATTATTGGATTCCGAATTCGAATAGTTTGCATATCTCTGCTAAAAGTATATCACAGAAAATATTTTTGGGTAGTTATATTACATCTATTGTGATTTCTGAACGCACTCAATGTAAAGTATTTGTTACCCTACTCTACTCGATACATTCCAGATAAAAATTAAATTAATTAATTTGCGATTCCGTAGCACTAACAGCACAATGCAAACCGTATATAATTGTAATATGTGAATAAAGATAATGTTCCAAATCCTTGAGTAGAAAAGCAACCCCGGACACGAACCTTTATCGGGTGTGTCACAGTCATCACCAGAATATAAATCCTACTGAACACGTTTAGGGATTAATTGAGATGAAGTTGCGTTTATAATGTGCGCATTTGCTTCACATTGGACCGCCGGATTGCACGAGTGGCTTTTGGTTTATGGAATACACCAAACCGAGCATATTTACAATGCGGTTAATTTTTATTCGCTGCTACTCATCCATTCGAACCCATTCATTAGTTCTCCAGTTGCATAATAAGCGCACTTCCTGACTGAAAGAAAGATTAAGGAGCAACAATTTCGACACATTGACACTTTCTGCATTTCTGGACTACTTCAGATAAGAATGTTACAATTATGAGTGGAAGAATATCTTCCTTACAATAAATCAATTTGTCTGCTGCGTTGTAGAATTTCATAGATATCTCAAAATCAAATTATTTTTCTTTCAAGATTCATGTATATCAAACTCAAATTATTCTTTTCTTCAAAACATATATGTACGTAACATAAGTTCTTGCAAGTAAAACTTATAACTACAATGTAATAAAACTTTACAGAAAGAAACGCTATTCTTCTCAAATTCACACAGCTCGAGTTTGATACATGTCGCGGAAGACGCATAATGCCGGTGCTTACATTGCTGACGTTTGGTGCGCGCATTATAATATTTACGAAGGGACTTGGTACGGATTACAAATGAAAAGCTCCAGAGAAATTTCTGTAATAATATTTAACAAAGCATATGTCCGTTATATTTTCAGAGACAATCCCGTTTGGAGATTCCTAAGTCATATAAGAAATATAAATAAACATATCATAATACATAAATATAACAACATAATATGTAGATATCTCCTTGGCGTTCTCCGAACAGTCACTAAATGTACGCGTAAACTCTGAAAGCGAAATTTTGTTAGACCCGCTAACAGGTAACGATTTTTGCACGTTATTTCTAAATTAATATTACAAATAACGCGTTTCTGTAAATATCCATTATATCAAAATATTGGCATATATTCAACAGAAGAATCTCGCCGTCTCGTCAACAAGAGGCCCATAACATCGGCATGTCTGATATACCACCGCTTTTTTCACCACAATCGCATCTGCCATCATCTAAAATTTCTGCAGCAATTCACTCTTATCGTAACTTCTTCAATCCAAATATTTGTCATTGGTGCAAAGAAAATCCAGGAAAACTTCGGAAAGAAAACAATATATGTCTCTCGTGCAACATGATTCTTTACTGTAGTCACTGTAATCATGAATTACTGAATGAAAAGAATCATCAAGAAATCTGCGGAGTTTTAGAAATACTTTTACATAATCACCCGGAATTTTGGGAAACCCACAATTTCAGTCAAGAGGAATGGATCAATTCGAGGAAAAATCTCTTAATTTTAGTCAAAAGGAATTTGCAACGTAATATGATGCCGTATGAAATACAGATGATCATGTTCGCTAAATCGTGCTTTGTCTGTCATGAACAGCGTAACCTGCAAACTTGTACGAGGTGTTATTCCCTGAACTATTGTTCGAATCATGAAGAACTTTTGATACATCATCACATTACAAATTGCACTAAATTGAAGTCGTGTTACGAGATAGACCGTAACATTTATTACATGACATTATCTCGATGTAGATATAAATTCTGTGAGCTTAATGCCACCCAAATTAAAAAGCTTAAAACTGTTAATATACAACAATTTTTGGAAAAATTTGCATATACTAAATGTCAGGCTGAAGAACAATTCAGTTCTGATTACGTGTCAGGACCGTTGACACTGTATTATGGAATAATGAATCAGGATCTATATATAAATGATTTACACTGTGTTGTTCATATAATAGTCGCAAATGTTTTGGATGCACATTATGTGCTTCTCTGGGAAATTATGTTGCATCTTTGCTCTAAGAGAATGAGGCATTTAAGAGTTATATTGATAGGATCAAAAATACAAACCGAAGGACGCAGAAATGTCGAAGTTTGTTGCAAATGTAATGCACGTAAAAGTCAGTTCGAATTTAAAAGTTATCGTATGGTTTTTCGCGACTATGTTAATTCAATACTTTCAAGTCATCCGCCAAATGTAATTATAGCGTTTGAAGCAGATATTAGTAAGTGGGATTTACAAACTGACATAATATTAAAGTTAAAAAGACAAACTTGCCCCTTCATTGTAACCACCGCCTCGCACTCCAAATGCGAGCGAAACATACGGATATTAAGAGAAGTACTGCGTCTACAAGTAGATCTAACTCCTACCGAAAATAAATTTAGTTCTCTTAAGGCATACAGAAATTTCGAGGACGATGACGTGTTATATCGCAATAAGTTTTTATTTGTCATTAAGAATTTAAGTAATTTATTAATGTCATATACTGACCCAAATACTCCAGGATCCTCACACTGATACAACTCCTGCCCGATTGAATTTTTGGAGAAGATTATTGTTAACATATTGAATCTAAAAGTTAGAGGTGTGCGAATTAAGAATTTTAATGTCGAATCGAATCGAACCTGTTCTAATTTTTTAAATTCTTATTCGAATCGAATCTGTGAAATTTCACTCGAATTCCAATCGAATCGAATCGAATGAAATCCAATCGGATCATTAAAAAATTTAATATGACTATTAAACATGCAAATAATGATGGAAGATTTTAATATGAAAGGATGTATTGATAGCATCTTGACCTTGCAATGTCATCTTAAAGTAAAATATATATTTAAAATAATTTATAATTAAGTTATTAATTATAAGTTAAGTTAATTATAAGTTAATAGTTCAAAAATACCGCCCCAGATGACCGTTTTATAGCTGATGAACGCAAACGACAACGTATTTGATTCCCATTCGAATTATTGGATTTCGAATTCGAATAGTTTGCATATCTCTACTAAAAGTATATCACAGAAAATATTCTTGGGCAGTTATATTACATATATTATGATTTCCGAACGCAGTCAATGTAAAAAATTTGTTATCATACTCTACTCGATACGTTCCAAGTAAAAATTAAATTAATTAATTTGCGATTCCGTAGCACTAACAGCACAATGCAAACCGTATATAATTGTAATATGTGAATAAAGATAATGTTCCAAATCCTTGAGTGGAAAAGCAATCCCAGACACGCACCTTTATCGGGTGTTTCACAGTCATCACCAGACATAAATCCTATTGAACACGTTTGGGGATTAACTGAGATGATGTTACGTTTGTAATGTGTGCATTAGCCTCACATTGAACCGCCGAATTCCACGAGTGGCTTTTTGGTTTATGGAATACACCAATCCGAGCATATTTACAATGCGGTTAATTATTATTTGCTGCTACTCATCCATTCGAACCGCTCATTAGATATCCAGTTGCATAACAAACGCACTTCCTGACTGAAAGTAAGATTAAGGAGCAACAATTTCGACACATTGACACTTTCTGCATTTCTAATCATCTTGAGATAAGAATGTTACGATTATGAGTGGAAGAATATTTTTCTTATAATTATCTCAAAATCTCAAAATCAAATTATTTTTGTTTCAAGGTTCATGTATACCAAACTCATATTATTCTTTTCTTCAAAACATATATGTACATAACAAATTTTCGCAAGTGAAACTTATAACTACAATATTATAAGACTTTACAAAAAGAAACGCTATTCTTCACAAGTTCATACAGCTCGAACTTGATACATGTCGCGGAAGACGCATAATGCCTGTGTTTACATTGCTGACGTTTGGTGCGCGCATTATAATATTTACGAAGGGACTTGATACGGATTACAAATGAAAAGCTCCAGAGAAATTTCTGTAATAATATTTAACAAAGCATGTGTTCGTTATATTTTCAGTGACAATCCTATTTGGAGATTCCTAAGACATATAAGAAATATAAATAAACATATAATAATACATAAATATAACAACATAATATGTACATATCTCCTTGGAGTTTTCCGGACAGTCATTAAGTGTACGCGTATACTGTGAAAGCAGAATTTTGTTAGACCCGCTAACAGGTAACGATTTTCGCACGTTAGTTCTAAATTAATATTACAAATAACGCGTTTCTGTAAATACCCATTATATCAAAGTACTGGCATATATTCAACAGAAGAATCTCTTCGTCTCATCAACGAGGAGCCCATAACATCGGCATGTCTGATATACCACCGCTTTTTTCACCACAATCGGATCATTTGTCATCTAAAATTTCTCCAATAATTCACCCTTATCGTAACTTCTTCAATCCAAATATTTGTCATTATTGCAAAGACTATCCAGGAGAACATGGGGAAGAAAACAATATATGTCTCTCGTGCAACATGATTATTTACTGTAGCCGGGATCATGAATTAATGAATAAAGAGAATCATCAAGAAATCTGCGGAATTTTAAAAATGCTTTTACATAATCATCCGGAATTTTGGGAAACCCACAATTTCAAACAAGAGGAATGGATCAATTCGAGGAAAAATCTCTTAAATTTAGTCAAAAGGAATTTGCAACGTAATATGCTGCCGTATGAAATACAAATGATCATGTTCGCTAAATCGTGCTTTGTCTGTCATGAACAGCGTAACCTGCAAACTTGTACGAGGTGTTATTCCCTGAACTATTGTTCGAATCATGAAGAACTTTTGATACATCATCACATTACAAATTGCACCAAATTGATGTCATGTTACGAGATAGACCGTTACATTTATTTCATCTCATTATTTCGATGTAGATATAGATTCTCTGAGATTAATGCCACCCACATTGCAAAGCGTAAATTTGGTAATATGCAACAATTTTTGGATAAACATGCACATACAAATTATCAGGATTTACAGCAATTCTATTCTGATTACCTATCAGGACCGTTGACACTGTATTATGGAATAATGGATCAAAATCTATATATAGAAAATTCACACTGTGTTGTTCATATGATAGTCGCAAATGTTTTGGATGCACATTATGTACTACTCTGGGAAATTATGTTGCATCTTTGCTCTAGCACAATGAGGCATTTAAAAGTTATATTGATAGGATCAAAAATACAAACCGAAGGACGCAGAAATGTCGTAGTTTGTTCCGAATGTAATAAACGTAAAAGTCAGTTCGAGTTTGAAAGTTATCGCATGATTTTTCGCGACTATGTTAATTCAATACTTTTAAGTCATCTACCAAATGTAATTATAGCGTTTGAAGCAGATATTAGTAAGTGGGATTTACAAACTGACATAATTTTAAAGTTAAAAAGACAAACTTGCCCCTTCATTGTAACCACCGCCTCGCGCTCCAAATGCGAACGAAACATACGGATATTAAGAGAAGTACTGCGTCTACAAGTAGATCTAACTCCTACCGAAAATAAATTTAGTTCTCTTAAGGCATACAGAAATTTCGTGGACGATGATGTATTATATCGCAATAAGTTTTTATTTGTCATTAGGAATTTAAGTGATTTATTAAAGTCATATACTGACCCAAATACTCCAGGATCCTCACACTGATAAAACTCCTGCCCGATTGAATTTTTGGAGAAGAATATCATTAATATATTAAATCTAAAAGTTAGAGGTGTGCGAATTAAGAATTTTTATGTCGAATCGAATCGAATCTAACCTAATTTTGTAAATTCGAATTCGAATCGAATCTATTAAATATCATTCGAATTCGAATCGAATCTAATCGAATGAAACCGACACGGACCATTAATAAATTTAAAATGACTACTAAACATGCAAATAATGATGGAAGATTTTAATATGAAGGGTATATTGATATCATCTTGATCTTGCAATATCATCTTAAAGTAAAATATATATTTAAAATAATTTATAATTAAGTTATTAATTATAAGTTAAGTTAATTACAAGTTAATAGTTCAAACATACCGCCCCAGATGACCGTTTTATAGCTGATGAACGCAAACGATAATGTATTTGATTCCTATTCGAATTATTGGATTCCGAATTCGAATAGTTTGCATATCTCTGCTAAAAGTATATCACAGAAAATATTCTTGGGTAGTTATATTACATCTATTGTGATTTCTGAACGCACTCAATGTAAAGTATTTGTTACCCTACTCTACTCGATACATTCTAGATAAAAATTAAATTAATTAATTTGCGATTCCGTAGCACTAACAGCACAATGCAAACCGTATATAATTGTAATATGTGAATAAAGATAATGTTCCAAATCCTTGAGTAGAAAAGCAACCCCGGACACGAACCTTTATCGGGTGTGTCACAGTCATCACCAGAATATAAATCCTACTGAACACGTTTAGGGATTAATTGAGATGAAGTTGCGTTTATAATGTGCGCATTTGCTTCACATTGGACCGCCGGATTGCACGAGTGGCTTTTGGTTTATGGAATACACCAAACCGAGCATATTTACAATGCGGTTAATTTTTATTCGCTGTTACTCATCCATTCGAACCCCTTCATTAGTTCTCCAGTTGCATAATAAGCGCACTTCCTGACTGAAAGAAAGAATAAGGAGCAACAATTTCGACACATTGACACTTTCTGCATTTCTGGACTACTTGAGATAAGAATGTTACAATTATGAGTGGAAGAATATCTTCCTTACAATAAAACAAGTTGTCTGCTGCGTTGTAGAATTTCATAGAAATCTCAAAATCAAATTATTTTTCTTTCAAGCTTCATGTATATCAAACTCAAATTATCCTTTTCTTCAAAACATATATGTACGTAACATAAGTTTTTGCAAGTAAAACTTATAACTACAATGTAATAAAACTTTACAGAAAAAAACGCTATTCTTCTCAAGTTCACACAGCTCGAGTTTGATACATGTCGCGGAAGACGCATAATGCCGGTGCTTACATTGCTGACGTTTGGTGCGCGCATTATAATAATTACGAAGGGACTTGATACGGATTACGAATGAAAACCTCCAGAAAAATTTCTGTAATAATATTTAACAAAGCACATGTACGTTATATTTTCAGAGACAATCCCGTTTGAAGATTCCTAAGACATATAAGAAATACAAATAAACATATAATAATATATAAATATAACAACATAATATGTAGATATATCCTTGACGTTCTCCGAACAGTCACTAAGTGTACGCGTAAACTGTGAAAGCGGAATTTTGTTAGACCCGCTAACAGGTAACGATTTTTGCACGTTATTTCTAAATTAATATTATAAATAACGCGTTTCTGTAAATACCCGTTATATCGAAGTATTGGCATATATTTAACAGAAGAATCTCGTCGTTTCATCAACAAGGAGCCCATAACATCAGCATGTCTGATATACCACCGCTTTTTTCACCACAATCGCATCTTCCATTATCTAAAATGTCTGCAGCAGTTCACTCTTATCGTAACTTTTTCAATCCAAATATTTGTCATTGGTGCAAAGCATATGCAGGAAAACTTGAGGGAGAAAACAATATATGTGTCACGTGCAACATGATTCTTTACTGTAGTAATTGTAATCATGAATCATTGAGTGAAAAGAATCATCAAGAAGTCTGCGGAATTTTAAAAATACTTTTACATAATCATCCGGAATTTTGGGAAACCTACAATTTCAATCAAGAGGAATGGATCAATTCGAGGAAAAATCTCTTAAATTTAGTCAAAAGGAATTTGCAACGTAATATACTGCCGTATGAAATACAGATGATCATGTTCGCTAAATCGTGTTTTGTCTGTCATGAACAGCGTAACCTGCAAACTTGTACGAGGTGTTATTCCCTGAACTATTGTTCGAATCATGAAGAACTTTTGATACATCATCACATTACAAATTGCACCAAACTGAAGTCGTGTTACGAGATAGACCGTAATATTTATTACATGGCATTAGCTCGATGTAGATATAAATTCTGTGAGCTTAATGCCTCCCAAATTGAAAAGCTTAAAGCTGTTAATATACATCAATTTTTGGAAAAATTTGCATATACTAAATGTCAGGCTGAAACACAATTCAGTTCTGATTACCTGTCAGGACCGTTGACACTGTATTATGGAATAATGAATCAGGACCTATATATAAATGATTTACACTGTGTTGTTCATATAATAGTCGCAAATGTTTTGGATGCACATTATGTGCTACTCTGGGAAATTATGTTGCATCTTTGCTCCAGGAAAATGAAGCATTTAAGAGTTATATTGATAGGATCAAAAATACAAATCGAAGAACGCAAAAATGTGAAACTTTGTTCCGAATGTAATAAAGGTAAAAGGCAGTTCGAGTTTGAAAGTTATTGCATGATTTTTCGCGATTATGTTAATTCAATACTTTCAAGTCATCCACCAAATGTAATTATAGCGTTTGAAGCAGATATTAGTAAGTGGGATTTACAAACTGACATAATTTTAAAGTTAAAAAGACAATCTTGCCCCTTCATTGTAACCACCGCCTCGCGCTCCAAATGCGAACGAAACATACGGATATTAAGAGAAGTACTGCGTCTACAAGTAGATCTAACTCCTACCGAAAATAAATTTAGTTCTCTTAAGGCATACAGAAATTTCGTGGACGATGACGTGTTATATCGCAACAAGTTTTTATTTGTCATTAGGAATTTAAGTGATTTATTAAAGTCATATACTGACCCAAATACTCCAGGATCCTCACACTGATAAAACTTCTGCCAGATTGAATTCTTGGAGAAGAATATTGTTAACATATTAAATCTAAAAGTTAGAGGTGTGCGAATTAAGAATTTTTATGTCAAATCGAATGGAATCGAATCTAGTTTTTTAAATCCGAATTCGAATCGAATCTATGAAATATCACTCAAATTCGAATCGAATCGAATCGAATGAAACCCAATCGGATCAATAAAAAATTTAACATGACTGTTAAACATGCAAATAATGATGGAAGATTTTAATATGGAAGGGTATGTTGATATCATCTTGATCTTGCAATATCATCTTAAAGTAAAATATATATTTAAAGTAATTTATAATTAAGTTATTAATTATAAGTTAAATTAATTACAAGTTAATGGTTCAAACACAGCCCCAGATGACCCGTTTTGTAGCTGATGAACGCAAACGATAATGTATTTGATTCCTATTCGAAATATTCGGATTCGCATCGTAGGGATTCGGATTCGAATCGAATCGAATTACATTAGATTCGATTCGATTCAATTCCATTCGAATTTGAATAGCTCGCACAGCTCTACTAAAAGTATACCACAGAAAATATTTTTGGGAAGTTATATTACATATATTGTGATTTCCGAACGCAGTCAATGTAAAAGATTTGTTACCATACTCTACTCGATACGTTCCAAGTAAAAATTAAATTAATTAATTTGCGATTCCGTAGCACTAACAGCACAGTGCAACCCGTATATAATTGCAATATGTGAATAAAGATAATGTTCCAAATCCTTGAGTAGAAAAGCAATCCCAGACACGCACCTTTATCGGGTGTTTCACAGTCATCACCAGACATAAATCCTATTGAACACGTTTGGGGATTAACTGAGATGATGTTACATTTGTAATGTGTGCATTTGCCTCACATTAGACCGCCGAATTCCTCGAGTGGCTTTTTGGTTTATGGAATACACCAACCCGAGCATATTTACAATGCGGTTAATTATCATTCGCTGCTACTCATCCATTCGAACCCCCTCATTAGTTCTCCAGTTGTATAACAAACGCACTTCCTGACTGAAAGTAAGATTAAGGAGCAACAATTTCGACACATTGACACTTTCTGCATTTCTTGTCATCTTGAGATAAGAATGTTACGATTATGAGTGGAAGAATATCTTTCTTACAATTAATCTAATTTTCTGCTTTGCTGTAGCATGTCATAGAAATCTGTAAAGCAAATTATTTTTTTTTCAAGATTCGTGTATACCAAACTCAAATTATTCTTTTCTTTAAAACATATATGTACGTAACATAACTTTTTACACGTAAAACTTATAACTACAATGTAATAAAACTTTATAAAAAGAAGCGCCATTCTATTATACAAAAGAAGTGGTATATTAAAACACAGCACCAATTGAGCATCTTGACATATGTAAATAATAATTGTATACTTAATTATCTTAAAAAAGTAATTGAGTTTAAGATTTCTATGACACAATTCTACAAGGGAGCAAAAAGCTAGATTTAATTAATGAAGGGATTCGAATGGATGAGTAGCAGCGAATGACAATTAACCGCATTGTAAATATGCTCGGATTGGTGTATTCCATAAACCGAAAAGCCACTCGTGGAGTTCGGCGATCCAATGTGAAGCAAATAGACGTATATTAGTACACATATACACGCGTAAGAAAATGTGTGTATACGTTTATATTGATGGACATTGCAACGAACTTGAACCTGTGTGAACTTGACACCCGACTGTTTAAAAATTAACGTTTCTGCATAAAAAACGTTAGATTTTAGTTTGTAGTTGTTTGTAGTAACGTTAATTTCGTTTATAGTTCGACCGTTTAAAGAATATAAGAATTTAACACCCACCCGACTTTGAGATATCTCAAATCCGCTTTCGCAGCCTACTTTAGAATCGTTTTTAGTTGTTTGTAGTGCTTTTCGTTTCGTTTGTAATTGAACTGTTCAAAAGTTGTAACAATTTAAAAAAAGCCCGAGAGGCGATTCGATCAATTTCTGGGATATCTCAAATCGGCTTTCGCAGTCTTCTTTAGAACCGTGTTTAGTTGTTTGTAGTGCTTTTCGTTTCGTTTCTAGTTGAACCGTTTAAAAGTTTTAACAATTTAAAAAAATGTCCAGGAAGCAAATTTGTCAATTTTTGAGATACCTAAAATCCGCTTTCGCAGCCTACTTTAGAATCGTTTGTAGTTGCTCGTAGTACTTTTCCTTTGTAGTTGAACCGTTCAAAAGTTGTAACAATTTAAAGAAACGCCCAAGAGCCATTGTGTCAATTTTTGAGATATCTCAAATCCGCTTTTGCAGCCTTCTTTAGAATCGTTTGTAGTTGTGTGTAGTGCTTTCCGTTTCGTTTGTAACTGAATCGTTCAAAAGTTGTAACAACTTAAAGAAACACATAAGAGGCCATTCTGTCAATTTTTCAGATATCTCAAATCCACTTTCGCAGCCTTCTTTAGAATCGTTCGTAGTTGTTTGTAGTGCTTTCCGTTTCGTTTATAGTTGAACCGTCCAAAAATTGTAACAATTTAAAGAAATGCTCAAGAACGATTCAACGATTTAAGAAGAACGCAGAAATGTCGAACTTTGTACGAGATGTCATAACCGTAGCAGCCGGTCCGAAATTGAAAGTTATCGCGTGGTTTATCGTGACTATGCTAATTTAATACTTTCAAGTTATCCACCAAATGTAATTATAGCGTTTGAAGCAGATATTAGTAAGTGGGATTTACAAACTGACATAATTTTAAAGTTAAAAAGACAATCTTGCCCCTTCATTGTAAACACTGCCTCGCGCTCCAAATGCGAACGAAACATACGGATGTTAAGAGAAGTACTGCGTCTACAAGTAGATCTAACTCCTACCGAAAATAAATTTAGTTCTCTTAAGGCATACAGAAATTTCGTGGACGATGACGTGTTATATCGCAACAAGTTTTTATTTGTCATTAGGAATTTAAGTGATTTATTAAAGTCATATACTGACCCAAATACTCCAGGATCCTCACACTGATAAAACTTCTGCCAGATTGAATTCTTGGAGAAGAATATTGTTAACATATTAAATCTAAAAGTTAGAGGTGTGCGAATTAAGAATTTTTATGTCAAATCGAATGGAATCGAATCTAGTTTTTTAAATCCGAATTCGAATCGAATCTATGAAATATCACTCAAATTCGAATCGAATCGAATCGAATGAAACCCAATCGGATCAATAAAAAATTTAACATGACTGTTAAACATGCAAATAATGATGGAAGATTTTAATATGAAAGGATATATTGATATCATCTTGATCTTGCAATATCATTTTAAAGTAAAATATATATTTAAGATAGCTTCTAATTAAGTTATTAATTATAAGTTAAGTTAATTATAAGTTAATAGTTCAAACATACAGGCCAGATGACCCGTTTTGTAGCTGATGCACGCAAACGATAATGTATTTGATTGCTATTCGAATTATTCGGATTCGAATCATAGGGATTCGGATTCGAATCGAATCTAATTACATTAGATTCGATTCGATTAGATTCCATTCCATTCGAATTCGAATAGTTTGCACATCTCTACTAAAAGTATATCACAGAGAATATTTTTGGGCAGTTATATTACATCTATTTTGATTTCCGAACGCTGTCAATGGAAAAGACCCTGCTCTACTCGATACGTTCCAGGTAAAAATTAAATTAATTAGTTTGATATTCCGTAGCACTAACAGCACATTACAAACCGTATAATTGTAATGTATATAATTGTAATATCAGCCTGTAACATCATTGTAATAATAATAATGTGAGAGATAATATACGAAATATTAGGTAATACATACAGATTTACTTGTACCAATGAATTCCATTTTATACAATAAACAATACATTGAATTAGAATCATATTTTTTTAAAGTAATAATACCTTCATAATCTCCTTAAAAATATGTATTTAACCCGCTGCATATCAGATATAAACATCAGATAATAAATTCTTAGAATAGACGTAAGACCCGAATTTTATTTCCTAAGCTATTGTCATTTTATTACTTCTTATTAGACAGTTTTCTTATTTGTATCTTTGGGTTCTATGTCTATCGCGCACGTTAGAAATGTATTTATCACATTTGTTGTATTCATAGACATATCGAGCTTTCATTTCTCAATATTGATATTTGTAAACAATCGCAAGTCCTACCAGTATGAGCATCCTGCAAGATATCGCATTTTCATCGAAAAAAATATTATAGCCTGAGAGATGTTGAAATGTTAGTTAACCGTTCGAGAATAGTTTGAAAAACCGCTTGTTATTCTTTTCCTCTCTCTTTCCTTTTCTCTCCCCCTCCCGTCCTTCTCTCTCTCTTTCTCTCTCTCTTCCCGCACATTTTCTCCTGTATTTTAGCATATTCTTTTCTCTCTCACTCTCTCTCGTTTGCTCGCTGCTGTTTGCTTCTTCAGCGCGCTCGTAACGCTTCCGGTGTCGGAAAAGCGAAATGCATATTTCCTCACTCCTGTGCGTCTAGCGCTTTTTACTCTCTTACTGAATCGAAATTTTCCGTGATTCGGACTTTATCTTAAAATATCTCCATTTAGAGACAACTTACACAAAAAACATAAGGACATTTTTCTTCCTATTTTTTAAGTCCGAATCGATTGGACAGATAAGAAAACTTCGATTGGTTCAGCCATTGCTGAGATATGAATACCTCACGTTCAACTCGCAGTTTCGCGTAAATATAGGCACGGTCTGCTTCGCGCCGTTCGAGCTCACTTCGTTGCGCTGAACTTGGCGTGAGGTACTGTCGTGCCTCTTGATTTTGTTAACGCAACAAAACTTTTGTTCTCAATGCAAGACATCAAGAATTGTACGCTGATTATTGTATCTATTTTCAGTACTCCTATGAAACAAATATTATTAAGGAGTATAATTACATATTTTATTATTACGTAATAACTAATTACCAGGTATGTCGGTAATTACTTTCCGGTTTTTATAACAGATGTCACTAGCTATAAGTATGCAATGTTATGATTTGATACATATGTCATTTTATTCTACTGACATTAACCTCAAAACTACACAAGTTACGTTCCGCCAAAATAACAGCGTTATAAATTAATAATTTTTTTAAAATGTCGAGTTTTGTGCCTGAAAACGTGCATTTACGGCACGCATTACTTTTCTTGTTTAATCAAAAGAAAAAAGCCGCTGAAAGACATCGTTTGCTGGTAGAGACTTATGGTGAGCATGCTCCAACCATAAGAACATGTGAAACGTGGTTTCAACAATTCAAATGTGGTGATTTCAACGTTCAAGACAAAAAACGTCCTGGTAGGCCGAAAACGTTTGAAGATGCGGAATTGCAGGAGTTATTGGATGAAGACCCAACATAAACTCAAAAACAATTGGCAGAAAAGTTGAATGTGAGCCGAGTAGCAATTTGTGAACGATTACAAGCGATGGGAAAGATCCAAAAGATGGGAAGATGGGTGCCACATGAATTGAATGACAGGCAATTGGAAAATCGAAAAATCGTCAGTGAAATGCTGCTTTAAAGGTATGAAAGGAAGTCATTTCTGCATCGAATAGTAACGGGTGATGAAAAATGGATTTATTTCGAAAATCCCAAGCGAAAAAAATCATGGTTATCACCTGGCGAAGGCGGCCCATCGACTGTAAGGCCAAATCGCTTTGGTCGCAAGACCATGCTCTGTGTCTGGTGGGACCAGGTTGGTGTCGTATATTATGAACTGTTGAACCTGGAGAAACAGTTAATACTGATCGCTATCAACAACAAATGATCAATTTGAACTGTGCATTGATCGAAAAACGTCCACAATACGCTCAAAGACATGATAAGGTGATTTTGCAGCATGACAATGCGCCGTCTCATACAGCAAAACCAGTCAAAGAAGTGTTGAAATCACTTGGATGGGAAGTTTTATCGCACCCGCCGTACTCTCCAGACTCCATCCAGATGGCTCCATCCGACTACCACCTTTTCGCATCGATGGGGCACGCGCTTGCAGAGCAGTACTTCGCCGATTTCGAAGAAGTTAAAAAATGGCTCGATGAATGGTTTAGCTCAAAGGAGAAACAGTTCTTTTGGAATGGCATCCATAAATTGCCTGAGAGATGGGCAAAATGTATAAATTCAAATGGCCAATACTTTGAATAAATATATTTTAACTATTCATTGTAAATAACGTGTTTTCTTTAGCGAAAAAACCGAAAAGGAATTACCGACACACCTGGTATATAGGGTATTCGGGATCTTTTGGAGATGAAAAATTGTGAAGATTAATCAGATCAAAATGAGAAGAAAATGTGTCATGTACTATTTTGCAAAAATCGCGTTTAAGTGTGTTTAAGGATGCTTCTTTTATTCGCTTTGAGTAAGCTTCTTAATTCGCTATGAATTCGCTGATAAAAACTTCTGCTAGATGTTCGATTTTTAATCGAAGTTAGCGTCTAGCATTTAGAAGATGCGGCATCCAATGATCGCTGCAACAGAAAATTGGACATGTTCAACTTTGACCGCTAGCTGCCGCGTCTCCTAAATTTTAGACGCTAGCGAGGAAAATCTGTTGTCTAGTCTAGATCCGCTACCAGCGGATCGTTCACTGACGAGTTGAAAAACTTGCGAACAACTTAAAGCGAACGAGAGTAGCATCGTGTAAATTAGTCAGTAGATGCTGACGCCGGCCGGCGCGAAAGGACGAGCGCGCGGCAGAAGATCGGCCCCATTCTCTCCTGCGCATCGCGGTGCTTTCCTTCCTCACGGTCCTCGCGTCCGCGAGGATCCTGCGGCGAGAGTGAATCCGCGAGAAGCAATCGCATTTAGCGATAGCGCGGCCGATGATAAAATTAATAATCGCCGTTTCCGCGCGAATTTTACGAACGCCATCAAGCTAATTAATAGTCATCCCGCTTTAACGAGACTTTACGGCAACCGACAGATACGACAAAACGCAGCGCGCGCGTGCTCGCGCTCGCTCTCGCTATCGTAATTATCGTTATTCGAGCAAGCATTTCGTAGTCTGCGATACCGCAGTCGTTAACCCGCAATCATTAATCGAACGTACGAGCGATTCCACATTCCTCGCTAATTTATTGGCCCGTTAAATGTACGACTCGCCGGAGCTCCCAGGTGTTTGCGGATTAAAGGGGCCCGTTCTCGTACTTGGACCACCGTCGCCGTCACCGACGTTGGTGCGAGCGAGGAGCGGCGGGCCTCCTTCGCTACGCGTAATTGGGATTAATTAACTGGGAAGCGCGAATGAAATTAACGGCTCACGGGCCGACGGAGTCGGGCGCGTTGCGCAACGAGCTCGTGAACTCGAAAAAGCGCGGAGAAATTCCCCGGGGCCTCGCGGTTCTTCACGCGCCGAGGAATGCCGCGCGGGACCGAAGGCTGCGCGGACGGATCCTACGTTCCTTCTCTCTCGCTCTCGTTGTTCACTCGAGACCGCGGTGAATGGCGACGGCGACGTAACGCCTGTGTTACGTCCTGTTTGAACTCCGCTCTCGCGATTCCCCGGTGTGATGAAGTGTATTGGGTCATCTCGTAAAGAACCTCCTCCGCAAAAAGTGCCTGTTTTTCACTCCCCGATTTTTAAATTAAATTTTATGCGAAATGCGCGATAGCTCATGATAAGACATTAATCACAAAAAAGTTTTACATTGAGCATACGATTAGTTTTAAATATAGAAGGTCAAAGTGGTCACTACCTACTAATAACGTTTTATCGCACGAATTTTTGCGAAATTCAGTATCTATGGGTTCTTTGAGTTGCTTATTACGAATTCGATGTCAGATTTAAAAAATTCAAGATGGCGGATGTAATACAGCGGACACAAATAGTGAGACATTTATTTATTTTTATTCATTTTTATTATTTATTTAATTACGTACAACTGAGCGTTTGCTGTTTGATAATTGTACGGAGAACAAATCAAACAGTTATCGCAACAAATCATTTCTCGTTATTTGTAATTTTAACGAATATACAAATCATATATATTTGTTGGATGTACCACTTCGAGTAAATTAAATAGCAACATCGTAATAGCGTAATATATACATTCACGTGACTCTTCTGTGATTTATCTCATATACTGGGTGTCACAAACCACCCGTACCAGCTGAATATCTCGAAAACTGAGTTTTATTATTTACTTTTATTAGAATTGTTATGTCGTGGTTTTTTCGGCTAGCTGATTGCGTATTTTCTATCGGATTTACATTTACCTTCAGTGTTCGTTTGAGTCTTGCTTGATAAAGAATGTAGTGTTTCCCTCTAATTATAATACTCAATACTTTAAAACCGATAACTTCAGAACTGAATTTTTAGATAACTTTTATATTATTGGATATAATGATATGTAATTATAAAGAGTCACGGGAACTGCAATAAAAAAGCACGTCTAAAATGAAAAATATAACAAATAAAACTATCATGTTATCCTTTATGCGTTATGTAACATATCAATTTGAATTTTATATTTTTTTATGAAAAAACAATAAAAAAAATACTTTTTCCACTCAAAAATTGTCGTTGAAAAAATTATTTCCTAAAAAACCTAATAGAAAATTCGCAATCAACTGACCAAAAAAACCACAACATAACAGTTCCATTAAAAGTAAATGATTGCTTCACCATGTGTGTCCGCCGTGTTGCACCTGCCTTCTTGAATTTTAAAAATCTGACATCAGATTCGTAATCAGCAACTCAAAGAAGCCATAGATAGCGAATTTTGCAAAAATTCGTGCGATAAAGCGTTATTAGTGTCATATTTTCTTAGTAGGTAGTGACCACTTTGACCCTCTACATCTTTGAAACCAATCGTATGCTCAACGTAAAACTTTTCTGTAATTAATGTCTCATCGTGAACTATCTTTTGGCATAAAATTCGATTTCAAAATCGAGGACTGAAAAACGGGCAAAAGATCGACCCTTTTTGCGGAAGTTCTTTTCTAGAGCAAGTTCCAAAATAACGCAAAAAAGACACATTGGACTCTCTTTATCCCGTTAACACACAAAAAAACTGGGAGACGTCATCTGTTTCGTACGTCGTTTCAGACATTAACGTCTCCGCACTGAGATAAAAACTTCTGTTGTCATACAACTGAGCGTTTGCTGTTTGATAATTGTACGGAGAACAAATCAAATAGTTATCGCAACAAATCATTTCTCGTTATTTGTGATTTTAACGAATATACAAATCATATATATTTGTTGGATGTACCACTTCTAGTAAATTAAATAGCAACATGGTAATAGTGTAATATATACATTCACGTGACTTTTCTGTGATTTATCTCATATACTGGGTGTCATAAATCACCCGTACCAGCTGAATATCTCGAAAACTGAGCGCGGCAGACAAAAATGTTTCAGACATCAAAGTTGTTTAGTTTGAAGGAAGTGGTACTAGACTTTTTTACTCTACTTGATATCAAGAATATATTGTTACAATAGCGCCCTGACTTTTGTTAATTTGATAATTTTGAAATTTCCGAAGGTCGATAAGTTAAGACATTATTGTAACAATAGATTCTCGAGACTAAATAGAGTAAAATAGTCTAGTCCTGTTTTTTCTTTCGACAAATAGTTAGCGAGATATCGTAAGTTAAATGTTGAAAAAATTATCAAGTTTTCCTTAAATATTTCAAAAAATTAGGCAAATAAAAAAATGTTGCAAATAAGAATTGTTGAAATTAATTAGTAGAAAAAGATTATATAATAAAAAATTAGGATTTCCATTTAAGAAAATTAATCAGTGAATATTTCGAAAATGGTGCCATCTGTAAACAAAATGCTATCGCTGTTCTCCTTCAAACCAAACAACTTTTATTTGCCGCGCCTAGTTTCCGAGATATTCAGCTGGTAGTCTTTTTTGTGACACTTAATATAGATAAAATACAGATAAAAGAATCTCTGAAAATGATTTATAAGCTTCTTCAAGTAGCTACGGACCACTTTTATAGATTTTTTTATTATAAAAGTACGTTTGCAATATGAACCTTTATATGCATATCCTCCTTAATCTTACTTAACTTTATCTAATAATTTATTAATTTTATATAATGTATCGTGCTAAAAATAAAGATTAATGTAATAACGCGTTGCTCTATTTCTTTCCCTAAATTCCTACAAAACGCACACACAGAATTATTATTTTGTTAATCCTTCTCTGCCAATGTTCAATTAGATGCAATGGAACTATATTTGAATTATCTGATAATTATGATACGCGCTGAGTGTAACATTGCATGTGTGGTTTCATCAAGTATTTTAGGTATTTTGCTGCATATTATACGTTGATAAAGAAGAGTTAATATAACTGATCTGTTTATATATAATTTCTAACTTTTGCTGACATTCTGACTATTATCAACAAATAAAAAATTTATGGTTTGTTAAATTAACATAACAAAATACCATTTGTTTCCATTAAAAAAATTTGTTCATTAGTTGTTACTTTTGATTTGTTGTTTATAGCAACAAATCAAAAGTAACAAATCATTTGTTACCACAACGGAGTTATTTGCAGTATCCCGCATTAACAAACCATTAGTTGCGATTACTGACTCTTTTAATTGATAACTTGAAAATTTGCGTACTTATTCGCAAAATAGTACATGATAACTTTCCTTCTCAGTCTGATCTGATTAATCTTCACAATTTTTCGTTTCCAAAAGATTCCGAACATCCTGTACATTTTACGGATTGCAGACTATCCGTTTAGGTGACGGCAGACAGTCCGTCAATCTTCCATCGAAACACTTTGCATGGAAACATTCGTTCAAAATATCTGCCACCGTTACGTATTCATCAAAATATCTGTCACTTTAATCGCTTCAATGCAGAAACATTGAAGAATATTTTCACAGAGAATCGACAGACTCCTGTGTGCCATCTTCCAAACGGATACGAAAAATCCGACCCAACAACAGGTGGCAGGCTTGCCGTCAACTGCAACAGCAACGATACGGCAAATGCTGGCAGATAACGCGCCATTATGTTACCGTCACCATTTTCACGTATTGGAACGTATTGGAACGGAGATACAAGGCAGTCTCTTTGATAAGAAAGTTAAGGATCTCTCGATTTTTTCTCCGTTATATCTCGTTATCGCGTCCGAGCGGCCGCGCAGAAGACGACGAAGAAGCGCGCGCGTCCAGGCTGCTTTTCGCAAACAGCCTCAGGCTGACATTTCCTAATCCCGCAACCGGCAGAGACGGGAGGAAAGAATCCTACGAGCAGCGCTCGATCACCGCGGCGGAATCGAGAGAGACTCGCGGACGTTGTCGCGCACCTTTCACTCGCGCTTGCACGCGAGAGAGCGACGGCGACGGCGACAGCGGCGGCGGCGGCGGCGGCGGCGGCGGGCCACACATCTTCCACAACGAGCTTTTACAAAAGGTTACATTTACATGTGGCGACGAGCTCGTCGTCGGCATGTCATTGTCTTCGAGGTTACTGCCATCTCGGCATATGCGAGAGAGAGAGAGAGAGAGAGAGAGAGCCGGGAGAGAATGTCGGCCGCTTACGCGACCATTGCCATTGATTCGGAACGAGCGCGCGTACAGACCGCTCATTATCCTACCGCGGGCAAAAATAATAAACAAAAGAATATTATCTCGCGTGGAAACGCCGAGAGGCTTCCCTCTCTTCTCCTCTCTCCTCTGCATTTTCTGCATTCAAAGTAGGTTCCGTGTATGCAAAGTAATATTATTCTCCCAGCGACGCGACAGCTGTCGCACGTCGCACGTCGTGCGCTCGCGTAGGTTCTTCGACAGGCCATCGATAGGGCGCGACTTTCTTCCCGCTTATCGATCGGAATCGACGATCGACGATTGGTCGAAGCTTATCGCGACTCCGTCGAATCTCCGCCGGCCCCGTCGCGCGCGGGAATTACCCCCCCCCCCGCTCGGTCGTCACGAAAAACCGTAAATTTTCCGCGAATTATGCACGATCGAGACAGAGATAACGCGAGCGAGACAGAGAGAGAGAGAGAGAGATCGACTTGTAATGACGCTTTTTACAACCGTGTAATAACGTTCTCAAGCGCCGCCGCCGATAACCGCGAGTTAGCCGAGGAAATATTTCACATAACTCTGCGCATCTCTCCCCCTCCCCGCGCGCGCCGGAGAGTCTCCCCTGGGCAGACGGAGAGTTAAAACGCGACTCCGCCAAGGCCGAGAGCGCGCGCGAGCGCATTCGCGCCGCGCGCGGTTTATCTTCATCTGTGCTCGAACTTTCACGATTTTATTAGCGGGTAAACACCGCACACCCGACGATAAATTACTCCTCCTCCCCGTCCGGAGTACGAGCACGGGGTGAGACAGTGGGCGAGTAAGAAAGAGAGGGGGGAGAGAGAGAAGGAGAAAAAAGAACGGGCCGTCCCACCCCCTTCGCCGTGGCGGCTCTTCGATCTATTCTCGCATCTCGCGGAACGGAGAGAATTTAATCCTACGCTCCCTCCGTGCGCCCCCCTCCCCTCCCCCACGTAAACCCGCATTACACACACGCACACGGACGCTTATTTATTCTACAATAAATTATCGCGACGATAAATAAAACCCTCATTACACGCTCGCTCGTATCGCGGCGATGGCGGCGGCATGCTCCGTGGCCCGGCCGTGGAAGCGCTTGTCCGCGCGAACAAGTGATAGCAATCAACTGTAATTCGACATCGTGCTCGCGCGCCCTCACCCTCGCCCCCGCTAGCCCCCGCGCTCTCCGCAAACAGGCCGGATAAATAGAAACAAATCGCCGTGGCGATTTCTACGCGTGTAATTCGCGTTTATCGCGCCCGCGTCCTTGGCCTCTCTTCTTCTCTCTCTCTCTCTCTCTCTCTCTCTCTCTCTCTGTACGCGCGCGTACGTGCGTGCGTGCGCGAGGGGAGGGAGGGGCCCCGGTGAAAACGATAAATAATAACGAGAATACGCCCGTCGAGAGCGAGCCGGCCCCGGCCGAGCCGATAACAATTGAGAGGAACGATCGTGCGGAATTAATTATTGCGCTCCGCCCGTGGCGAGAAAGCGCGCGGACCCTCCCTCCCTCCCTCTCTCCCTCTCTTCTCGTTCTTTCTCCAGGGCGCGCGCGCTCCATTTGATAACCCTTTGTTGGGCCGGCCGGAAAAGGGAATGGCATTTCCTTTTATCGTCCCCTCGGCCGTCCAATTAATTGCGCCGAGGACGGATCGCGAGCCGACAAAAGGGCGCAATCGCGCGAGCGGACTGTCGAAAGGCCGCAGGACGGACTCCGCGGCACGCAGGACGCGAGAGGAGTCGTACGAGAAGCGGCGTCTTCGCGGGAGGAGCGCACTGCCTGACGACTGGGCGCGTAATTAAGCTAATTAAGAGCGAATGACCGCACGATAATTGCTCTCCGAGCGTGACGCTTTTAGTAGTGCGACGCTCCTTGCCGAATATGAAACTAGGGCGGACACCCGATGATAGCGAGTTGAGAAAGATTCAGCGAGAGGGGGGGGTGTACTATTGAGAAGGGCAATTGAATAGTAAATCTCTTTTAAGAACCGAGAAAACGCAATTGTCATTCGTAACGTCGAAATAGTAGCTCGTGCAGTGTTGCGCCTTTGAGATTCACCAACGGTCCTTCGAGTTCGACGAAATTTCGAGGATTAATGTCGCTTCTCTCTTATTTTGTGTAAATCAAGTCTCATTGTTTCCTCGTTTACTTGAAACTCTCTAGCGAGCCTCAAGCGTCTGGCACATCAGATTTGAATTCACTTCAATCATTGTCCTTAATTCATCAGTATCTAAAGAACAATAGGTAAAAGTATTGATTTTAGCCCATCGCACAGTGAGCCAGAGTCCGTAACACGACAAAAATCCAGAAATAGATTTTTCCTTTTTCTTTTTTAATTAAACATTTTATTTTAATACATGACACATATTTTTATTAATACAAAGTAATTTAACAGCTTGGCATTTAGTAGCATTCGTATTTATCACAATATAAGACAAGATAAAAAGAACAAAAAAAATAAGAAGAATAAGAATTTAAATAATATTTTCAATTTTCTTTAATTTTGAACGGTTGGAACTTTCTTCAAATGGTTTCTTTGGACGTCCTCTTGATAAATTTAAGACAGAATCCTTTGGATCGTAGTATAAATATATTCCTCCAGATAACCAATCTTTATATTTATTCTTCAGAATTTTGTTTTGTGAAAACAATTCGCTAGATATTTATGTAATAAAATCGTAAATGCATTTATTTTCCTTGCTACTTCATTCATAAAATTTTTAGAACATTCTTCTTTGTCATTAAATATTGTTGAAATAATAATTTCAGTTAATACAGATCAACTTTTGCAACGTTTCTTGGACGAATAGGACCCTTTAATTTCGAAGCTTCGTACAACTTTTTACGTGAAACAGATACACTTGTACCTAAAGACGAAAAAAAAATATATCGATTGTACCGGCCTTTATCGATATTAATTATACCATTTTGAAATCGTCACGAAATGAGGATTTAGAAATATGAAAGAAAAACTGTTACTAAGTGTTACCTTTTAATAGAAACATAGTTGAAGATTGAGGTTGGAAAACAAATCGATAAAAATATACTTTTATTTGGAACTTTATTTTGGGACGCAATTTTTTATTGCGTTTAGAGAAATGAGTGAATACAATATAAAGTATATATCTTGAACTAAGAGGTCCATGATAAAACTTTCGTCAAATATGTCAGAAATCAATGATATTACCGATCGTAACCATAGCAAAATTATGACTCGTTAATCATTATTACCAACTACGAAAGGAACCTCCTTTTTAGTATCATTTTACGATCGACTAGTATATTCCTGGAAACTTACTGGAAACTATGCCTACTATTTTACTACGATTATTTATGAATGTTAACGTCTTGTTGTGATAAGATTATATGCTTATTAAAAGAAATATTTTTGTCGCGCTACGAACAGATTTTGGCCCATTGTACATCGTGGGCAACGAACAAAACACATCATTTCTATAGGATTTTGACCTGCTGAACACGAGGCCGTCTTAGGTTTCCTCTAAACCCCGGGGAACCTGTCCAAATCCGAGGATTTATCATGCAATAATCGAACGGCCCGGGAAACTGTTGCATAAACTTTTGAAGTTATTGCAAACTCGTGTATTAGCTCGTGTATTAGCTAAATTAGCTGAAGACAGTTTAGATTTTCGATTTAGAAATATTTCCGATTTAATAATTGTAGGTGTTCTCTTTTCATGCAAAACTTGCTAACAAATAATATACACGAGATCACCCGTATCACTCGATTTTTTTACAATAATGCCCTACCTTTTGTTAACTTATCGACCTTTGGAAATTTCAAAATCATCAAATTAACAAAAGTTAAGGCGCTATTGTAACAATATATTCTTGAGACCAATAGAATAAAAGAGTCTAGTATTATTTTTTTCTTCCGACAAACAGCGAAATATCGTAAGTTAGATATTGAAAAAGTTACCAAGTTTTCCTCAAGTATCTCAAAAAACATTAGACAAATAAAGAAATGTTTCAGACAAAAGTTATTAAAATTAATTGGTAAAAAGAGAGGATGTACATAATAACAAATTCAGGTTTCCATTAAAAAAAAATAATGATCAGTGAATATCTCGAAAGTGGCGCCTATAAACATGGCGCCTATAAGTGGCATCTATAAACAAAATGATATAGTTGTTATGTAGATCCCCTTTAAAACCACACAACTTTTGTCTGAAACATTTTTCCCTAAAATGTCGCGTTTACAAAAGAATCGAATGATACGGGTGATCTGTGACATCGTGTATATTATTTGTTACCAAGTTTTGCATAAAAAGAGAACACCTTGAACTCGAATTAAATAGAAAATATTTTTAAATCGAAAATCTAAACTGTCTTCAGCTAATTCAGCTAGTACACCCGCGATAATCGATCCTGTTCCTTGGAAATTTTCACAAATTGAAAAGTGACTACGTTTCTACACTACTCACGGTCCATGCACGATTAATAAAATAACTAAAATTTACGCTCGCTTACGGAGGATTGAGGCCTGGTCTACAATACGTGTCGTAAGTTGTAAGCCGTAAGAATTGGCGAATCACAGTCAATTATTATAAAAATAATCGGCTATTAGCCGCTTCTTACGGCTTACAGCTTACAACACCTATTATAGACCAGGCCTCAATCCTCCATAAACGAGCGTAAGTTTTAGTTATTTTATTAATCGTGCATGGACTGTGAGTAGTGTAGAAACGTAGTCACTTCTCAGTTTGTGAAAATTTCCAAGAGACAGAATCGATTACCGTGGGTGTACATGAGTACAATATCTTCAAAGTTTACGCAAAGTTTACGCTTCCCGAACCATTCGATCAGTGGATGATAAATCCTCGGATTTGAATATATTCCCCGGGGTTTAGAGGAAAACTAACGACGGCATCGTCTTCAACAAGTCAAAATACTGTATAAAAATGGGGTGTTTTGTTCGTTTCCCAGGATAAGCCAAAATCGGTACTTTTTACCCGTTGTTCTTTAACGGTCTTCCTCATCCGGCTTCATCTTCTAGGACTCACTTCCTGAAGCAAATTTTTTTAACCATGCCTGAACGGTTCTTGATGTTGCTGCATTTTCTTCGAATGCGGTGCGAATTTTCCAGAAGCTTCAGCAGCGTTAGACCCAAGTTTGAGTTCGTAAAGCAAACACGCAGGAATAAATACTACTTGAGACGAATATTCTAAAGGACTGAAATATCATTAAAATCGACATTGACGGTTCGGAACACCAGGAATGAATGAACAAAAATATGAAATTTATTACCCAGTTAACAAACAGCGGATAATGAGTTATTGCATGTACAGTCGCGCTCAAAAATATTTTGTAGGTGTCATTTTATGTAATTTGAACATTTAGGTAATAAATTATTTTAGTTTACTGGAACGTAAATTGAAGAAGGTTTATTTTCACTCGAATCTGTGAATAAAATAAAGTTTACTTAATCTTGGGTTTCAATATTAATTTTAAATTTCTATTAATACTAAGAATCAAAAATATTCGGTTAGTCGAGAAAACAAAGTAAATATCATGTTCACAATTGAAAAAATATTGAACGGTTAAGAAAAAACATTGACATCTGTAGCAAAACCCTTTATAGCCGCAGCGCATCAATTAGGGGTCTACAAGCTTCTTAATACGATTTTTTAGAATCTTTGACTATTCTTTTTGTAATATATGTAAACATCAGATATATTATTTACTGGCAATATAAATACTCATGATCCTTGTTATAAATATTTCTTCGTAAATAAGGAACTCACCTTCCAATGTACGATCTCAATAGCGCAAATCACATGTTAATCTTATCTACAATAACAGCGCTATATGTGCTCCCATCGGATAAACGTAAGCAGAGATACTAATAGAAAATATCATCAACAAAATATTTTTGAGCGCGACTGTATAAACAGTTACTCAAATTATGACTCATGCGCGAGCGACAGAACTGTTTTGGTTACCAAAATATTGTTCAAATCGGAAGAATTGTCAAGACGTGAAAACGATTAAAAGAATGCTTAGAAACATTTCGCGTGAAACGGGCGTATAAAATCTAAGAGAGAATAAAGAGAGAGAAAGAGAAAGAGAGAGAGAGAGAGAGAGAGAGAGACCGAGAGTGAGAGAGAGAGAGAGAGAGAGAGAGAGGAGAGAGAGAGAGAGAGAGAGAGAGAGAGAGAGAGAGAGAGAGAGAGAGAGAGAGAGAGAGAGAGAGAGAGAGAGAGAACGGACCTTTCAGAAGATGATTATATCGATCGACTAACCGATAGGCGACGGCCGCCTCCAACTTTTGAGCATTTTTGCGAAAGGGGAATGTGCAATATACGAAGGGGTCGTGAACCCTTATCAAACATGTGCAAACGTGATGGAAGTTGCACGCTGCTTTCTCTCGCCGCATCGCGCGGCGCGGAAACAAGGAAGATACGGCGCGCTATTCGTATCTCCGTAAAAACTCATTAAACGATAAACGAGAAATTACACTCCGCCGCGCATTGCCGGGATAATGGAAAGCGCACAATCGAGCGACCACGGCAACTTTCGTGCCCGAACAGTCTCAGTCGAGTGTGCTCTTTTCTAATGTCGCCAGAAGTAAGAGTCTAAACCAGGGGTTCCCAACCGGAGGTGCTCACACCTCTGGGGGTGCGAGGAAAAATGATTGTAATTAATAATGATTAAGATGAATTCTGGAATAATCCAGCACTTTCATCATCAAATTAAAAAAAAGGTTACTAAAATTATATTTTTTTACATATCTATATATATATATATTCATTATGTATCACTATGCGAAGCTTGATATCATGGATAATAATTTTATAATATTAAAATGATAGTTAATTTCTATAAAACAATATTATGTAATAATAAATTATAAATTATAAATTAACTTCTTACCTTAAAACCCTAACAACTAATTTTTATCATAAAACGTACGAATAATTTTTTTTGTAGGGGGTGCGAAAGGTTCATTAATAAATTTTTAGGGGTGCGAAATACAAAAAAAATTGGAAAACCCTGGTCTAAACAATCTGTGATTTTAAAGTAAAATGACATTGATAGTTGTAGATTATTGAAAAAAAAACACATCGTGTGGGTTTCTTAAAAAACGTATATTTGATCAAATTTATATATTAATACCGATAGATCTTTATCTTATGATACCTTTATCTTATGATTTCTATTAATTAAATTAATTAAAGCAATTATATAAATAAAAGCAAATATACAGGGACGGCACTGCAAATAAAAAATGACACTCTAACATTTTCATCAACAATTTCATACCTATATGTTAAATGTTATCACTTCATAGGAAACATGAGTTGTTATGTCTCTGAGTGCGATAACAATAGCAAAAAAGGCTTTTCGCTAAGACGATTTCCATCAAATGATGAATTGAATGATGAAATGGGCTCCGCTCTGTTTTAATCGAACTACTAGAGAATATTTTAATAACAATTATACCAACCAGTGGATTGGCAGAGGAAGACCAATTGCCTGACCTGCGCGCACCTTTAGATTTTTATTTGTGGGGATATCTCAAAAGTTTAGTCCATGATAATAATACTATTGATAGTCTGGGTAAATCAAATTATTGTCGCATGTGATAAAATTCGGAATACACCGGAAATTTTTGAACGTTTTCGACAGTCCCTGCAGCGTCGATGTGAAGCGTGTATCATTGCAAAAGGAAATCATTTGCGGCAATTTCTTCATGTAAGCTTTAAACATTCCTACAATACTCAATCACAAACAAAAAGAGGTTTATATCTCGGAAAGGAAGAGTTCTCGGATTTACGTTTATGCGACCTTTTATCATCTTTAGGAAAAGCAGAATACGGTGTCGAAGTTTGGTCACCTTTTTCGGTGTCACCTTGTACATTACATTTATAGCAGTAAACGCGCGCCGGCCCGGACGAATGTCGTATGCGCAACTGCGTCCGCACAAGACGGAGAATAGAGTTTAGAATCCGACGGCCTCGTTTGATGCTAAATGTACGGTCAGAATACAGTCCATTGTGCGCGCGGCAAAGAGCGTGCGAGTGAGCGAGTGAGAAGGAGAAGAAATCTCCATTCATAATTCATAAATTCACGACGCTTCATCCGCGCGTGAACCCCCGTGAATGATTTATCCCATTCGTAATAGGAAAAAAGTTCCCGACGAACGCGCCAAGAGCGTCGCGAACCGCTTATTAAAGCGCGTGCAGTAGCGGCGTGCATATGCGTTTCTCGCGTGGTGAACGTCGTGGTGTCTCACACGACATCCCTTAATTAGACCCTCGCGGTGATCCCAAAGGCGGCCCGCCGTCGCGGGGGGATAATTAAGCGGAACGCACGAAGAGAGGGACCCACGATGATTCCGCGTCGCGGCACACAGACGGAAGTGTCTCGCCACGCGAGGAACGCCCTGGAAGGTGTGGGAGGAGCGGCACGAGGAAGTGTTTCGCTCTCGCGGGTGAATTTGCGCTCAACGCCATGGCCACGGTCGTCGTCGTCGTCGTCGTCGTCGTCGTCGTTGTCGTCGTCGTCGTCGTCGTCGTCATTGTCGTCATCGTCGTCGGCGGTGGTAGACGACGAGGTAGTGGCGGGGATGACAAGAGGATGAAAAGGGAAGAAAGACAGAGAGAGAGAGAGAGAGAGAGAGAGAGAGAGAGAGAGAGAGAGAGAGAGAGAGAGAGAGAGAGAGAGAGAGAGAGAGAGAGAGAGAGAGAGAGAGAGAGAGAGAGAGCTAGAAGAGTGAGAGAAGGGGAAAGGAAGGGAAAGGAAAGGGCAAGGCAAGCCGGACAGTGGCCAAGAAGTGAGCAACGCAGCCGGGCATACAGGCGGTTCGTCTCGGTTCGTCGACCTCGGCAGGAATGCAAGGCATAACCTACCGTAACATCGCCACCACCACCACCATCACCACCATCACCACCATCACCATCACAGGCAACTAGCACCAGCACCGACATCGCCACGACGACGACGACGATGACGACGATGATGACGACGTCGACGTCGGTCATGATAACGACGACGACGACGACAACGACGACGACGATGACGACGACGACGACGTCATCAGCGGCATCAAGCAGATGCACGCAGGTCCGCGCGCCATGAGTGTCGGCAGTGTGTAACCACCTGTGAGCGCGGCGCCGCACCGCGTCGTATCGCAAACCGGCAACTACCGCAAACCCTTCAGCAGGAAAACCACTTCCCCGATGCAACGAGTGACTTCTCTCTCTCTCTCTCTCTCTCTCTCTCTCTCTCTCTCTCTCTCTCTCTCTCTCTCTCTCTCTCTCTCTCTCTCTCTCTCTCTCTCTCCCTCCCCTCTCTCTCCTTCTCGTCTCTTCTCATTCTCTCTTTCTCCCCTCGACCCACCTCTTTGCTCCACGTCACCCTTTCTTGCAGCCGCATCGCTGAGTCAGCCGCCCGCGCACGTTGCACCGCGACGTCGTGAATCAAGTGTCGCAGATCCGAGGTGTGATAGAAGTAACGACCTGACCCTGACACGGCTGCGACGCGACGACGTCCCCGCGAGATCGATCGTGGGTCGAGAGAGAGCTGTAGAACGCGTGCGACGAGACTCCGTAAAAAGGTCGAGCAATCGCGATGATCCGACGACTAGGATACATCACATGTTAATTGCTCCACCCTCTTCCCCCCCCCCAAACTGACCTTCATTGACCATTTCAACGCTCAACTCTCAAGTTGGAGTCACCAGAGACGAGGTAGACAAATGTCTGCGGGGGGAATATCTAAATATTGTCATATCTCGCGGCTTATAAAATCCTCAAGGTCACGACAAATTGACAGTTTGTCAATAATTCCGGAGGAGGATAATATCCTGATCAGGATTGCATCCCTTCTGGCCGAGATTGCTCATCGCGCGGATGTGCTTCGGCTCTGGATGTGTTTATCAATGGCTAGGGTGTTTTCTTAATTGTCCGCGTGAGGACTCGACGAGCGCTACATCCGTTTACAAATATGGCGGCCCCGAGCTGATATTACGCTCCTCCGCCGGCTCCCGCTTCTCTCAACGTCAATTAATTGTTAATCGGGTTTAAAGAGGAAATCCCTGTGATCGACTGAATGATCGCACGTTGGGCCTCGCGTCCCTCACTAAGGAGAAACGTCCCTGGAGAGGAACGGAAAATGTCGCGACACACGATGACTCGTCTCGCAGCGGGGAAAAAAGCGGGGACGATCGTCGATACGGGAAGGCTTCTTCGCGGAAGAGGCGGTACGCGCGCCAACGCGGCGAACGCCAGAGTTCCGCTATTCGCTGTCTAATTCGAGTATTACGACCACCGCAGGAATTTGCGGGATTGCGTTTAACCCAGAGAAGCGCAGGCGCAGACAGAAGAAGCCGAGATGGACAGGGACGAACGAAACAAACGAGGGGAGAAGAGAAGAGACGAGGAGGAAATACCGAATACGGTATTTGGGACTTGGGCGATTCGCGGGCCGCGAGTGCTTTAACCGCATTCATAAGTACCAACACAATGCAGCCGGAGAGCAAGATAGAAGAAGATAGATGCCGAGGGAGATAGAGATCTCTCTCTCTCTCTCTCTCTCTCTCTCTCTCTCTCTCTCTCTCTCTCTCTCTCTCTCTCTCTCTCTCTCTCTCTCTCTTCCAGGAGAGAAGCAGAGAGGAGCTAGGGACAAAGGGGGGAGAAAAGTGGGATATAAATTCCAACGGCTGTTTTCCGTAAAATCTCACAAGACGGCGGCGCGCCTGTTAATCGGTCATTAATCGCCGAGATCCCGTGGCGCCTGGCACGTATTTATCCTAACGGGAGAATCGCTAAAAGTAGCCGCGATGAGCACTTGTGGACCGCTCCGTCGACAGGTACAGTTACGGAGATAAGACCACCTCCGAGAGGGATCACGGTCACGTCCTTACGGCGCACGTGAGTCACGCTTCTCGCGAGCCCTTTGTCGTCACGCGCGATTCGCCCGGCGAGGGCGGAGGGTAAAAACGCGCATGCGCAATGCGCGAATTCCGCGATAGAGCACCGCGGGCCATCTTCTTCGAGTCCCCTCGCGGCAAGGACGGAAAGGACCGCGGCTCCACTTTCACCAACTCGTTGTATACAGTAATCGTGTACAGGGTGTTTGGAAAAAAGAGTTTGAGATTTTAAGGTCAGGTAGTGCAAAACTGGAGGAAAAAAGTCCTGACAAGCACGGGCCGAAAAATTTATATTGTCGGAGTTATACAATATTTATTCTGATTAAAGTAAGTGACTCACTCGCTTCCGGTGTTTCTGTATTCTCTGATGTAATTTATCTGCGTCATTTATCGGTGAAGAAAGAATATCACGCTTTAAAGAAATCCCTAAAAAAATGTAAATATCTATTTTCTTCTCATTTATACCAAGTCACTTGCTTTAATTAAAACAAACAATTGTCTAGAACTTCGACAATATTAATTTTTCGACTCATGTTTAGTGGAACCTTTCCCCTCCATTTTGTAATATCTGCTTTTAAAGCTCTGAATTCTTTTTTTTAAATATCTTATATATTCTGAAATAAAATGTAAGAAACGCATTCATCCTGTACGAACGTAATCCAGAAAATAAGGGCCGTTTGCGCACATTTGCTGCGCAGGTCACTCCCTCTTTCCGATTTAAAGTCTGTTTTAAAGTTGCTGCTCCGTCTTCCTAATCTATTTTCTTAATAATTTTTTAAACGACTAAATGGATTGGCGGTGGACGGCTATCCAACAGCGGAATTATTAAAGCTCGTGAACAGATATGATAAATATTTTAAATATAAGAAATGATTACGTAAAAATAAAATAAAGGGTACCGTGTATTAAAAAGAAATGTAAAATAAAATAATAAAATATTTTCTTAATTTTTCAAAGAGCTCTTCCAAGCTCGTGAACAAATATGATAAGTGTTTAAACGAGAAGTGAGTGATTACGCGGAGAGAAATAGAATAAACAGTACTGTGTGTTAAAAAATATATAAAATAGAATAATAAAATGTTTTCTTAATTTTCCAAAGAGCTCTTTACTTTCTGGATTCCCCTCGTTTCTACGCGTGGAGTCCCACAAACAGCGGACGCAAAATGCCGCGCGCCGCCGCTGGACGCATTTCGCACTCTGCATGTTCCGACGAGTCACCGAGAGTCACTCGAACCGAGAGAGTCCGCCGAACGACGGACGAACTTGGAGACGTGTAATTTCCTCCTAACACCGTCATCGGCGGCGATACCGCCAATGTCACGCCAAGGACTGACGTAATCCAATCACGTAACGGAGGAAATGGATTACGCATGTACATATGTGGCACTCTCCGTTATGTAAGCGGCTCAAGTTAATCGGATATTCGACAAAAATCAAGGTTATCGCGGAAAAGAGAGAGAGAGAGAGAGAGAGAGAGAGAGAGAGAGAAAGGGGGGAAGGAGAGGGAGGAGGGAGAGAAGGGAGAAAAAGGCGCACGTACCTAGCTGGACGATCGAACCGAAGCGGAGATTCGCGCGAATAGGTAATAGTCGCGGCGGCGGTGACGGCGAACTGCTGTGGACGAGGTACAGTTATACAGATAAGACCGCCTCGAAGGATCACGATTACAACCCGCGGCACCGTCGTCCAACAGGATCTCCAACGGATTCTCCGTATATCTCGGCTATGTTGTCCCACCTAATTCCAGATCCTGTTTACAAACAGGCGATGATAGGGCCGCGAGACACGAGATGCAACATTTTGCGGAACACGATCGCTATTCGCACAGCGCACAGATGACCCGGAGTGGGGCCAGATGACATTCTTTGATTCAAAATTCTCTAGAGACCTGAATTTCCAACCGATCATCGATACCAATGGATGAGGTTGATACTGAATAAATTTCCAAGAGATTTGTCTTGCCAAAATTTAAAAAAAAATTTTTTCTCGAATTACTAGACCCAAAAGAGGAAAAGTTATCGTTAAACGCGAGAAACATGTGAAATACTCATTATTCGACACTTACTTCTATCTAATGAAGCGTATTCAGCGGATTGAAACTATGAAACCAATCAACAGACACCTTGAGATTTATCGATCTTGAACCAGAAACCCATTAACCCAAAACTCATATGCCCAAAATACAAAAACATCAAATATATATGGACCCGTTAAGCATAAAACCGAGGGATTTTGAGTCTCAAGCCCATCAACCTAGGAATCTATCAATCCGGGAACTTTTTAACTCGTGGATGCATGAAGTCGTATATATTAAGAGCCCCAAATAGTCCAAGAAAGGTAATTCTAAAAGGTGATTATAAGTTCTGGGGTCTCGCATTTAGTATCCATAGGCTCGAACTCAAGACACCGTACTTTAAACGACAAACCCTAAATCCATGAATCCTGAACCGATAATTTTTTCAAAATTTCGGCTAGACAGATCTCTTTGGAATTTATTCAGGATCAACCTCATCCATTGGTGTCGATGATCGGTTGGAAATTCAGGTCTCTAGAGAATTTTGAACTAAAAAATGTCATCTAGCCCCACTGTGCGGCGTCCCGTTCACTGGCTGTCACGTTCGCGTCGCTCGCACGGTGGCGGTGAGAACACGACGGGAAAATTCGCCGAGTCTCACTCGGATGACCTTGCGTTTCATTTTCCGGACTCGCCGCGTGATTTGGATCGGATCTCTCCTTCTGCGGTCACGCGGGACACATCGCGTTGGCGCACCGAGTGCGCCGCGACCTTGCGAACGATCGTTATTAGCGTCGAAGTGAAGCACGTAGGAGAAGCGGGTAACACGCGAACCGAAAATTGCAACGTCGAGAGAAGCGGCGGGAAAAGGAGAAAAGGGCGAAGATTCAGCGTCCATCGTTCGGAGGATTTCAACGAGACGCGATCGAGACGACGAGTAAACGAGCGTCCAACGATCCCAGCAAAACATTGTTAGGGCCATCTTCATGAAGCATAAGGCCCTGATAAAGCTGAAAATAGGATGCCCTAAAAAGGGATGTCTCATTATTATCACATCAGACCCATCTTTTAGATGGATCTTTTAGGGATATCTTATCTTTAGAGATTTTATGAAATAAGGCTTTGATAAGGAAAACTGATGAAGGCTTTAGAAGAATTTTTTAGGAATGCTTTAGATTACGCTTTAACATGGAAAACTGATGTGGGCCTTAGAAGGATCTTTCAAAGATGCTTTAGATATACAAAATCAAATTTTGTTATAGAAAATTAATAAGATCCGAAGCGTGTAATAAAATTGTCATGGTTTAGTGTTGTTTTAGTAGGTACGCTCTATTTGGTTCTTTCAAAGATTTTTTATTATGCCGCAATTAAAAACAAATTTTATTAGTTTTATTAGTTGCCATATTCATTAGTCAATTCAAGGATTTCTCTAATATTGCCTTCGTTTTGAAATGTAGCACACTTTAATAAAAACATTAGCAGAATTTTTATGTGTGTAAAGAATGCTACATTTTATAAAGTATGCTACATTTTTAAAATAAAAAATTCTTGCAGTATACTAACAAGGTTATAAAGAAATAAAGAAATTACAGTCTAAATTACTTCGAACGAATATTTTTGCTCAAGCAATAATAAGAATATTTCCTTATAAGACCCTGTTAATTATAAGGACCTAATAAACCATTTGTTACACATGTACCGTTGTCTTTCTATCTTTATTAGGACCCGATTAATGTTAAGGAAAAATAATCAGGCCTTTACCAGAGTCTTATTAATTTTTCTACTCGGGGGTTTAATGGGTCCTTAAATTAACACGGCCTTATAAGAAAATATTTTTATCATTATTTGAGTAAAAATATTCGTTCGAAGAAATTTAGACTGTAATTTCTTTATTTCTTTATAACCTTGTTAGTATACAGCAAGAATTTTTTATTTTAAAAATGTAGCATAGTCCGAGACGGCTATTAAACTTTGCAACGTCGGGAAAGGAACCGATCGACGATTGTTGAAACGCCCGGGGGGGGGGGGAGGGAGACGATGCTCCCTGTCTGCCTCGCGTTCCCAAGTGCGTGTTCTCCTGTTATTCTCTACGGTTATGAAGGTCCGCCGGCATTTTTCGTCGCACACAGCTCTACGAAGTGGTCCGCGAAGTGCTCCGGCCGGAAGTTCGCGCGCGGCTCCAGCACACACACGCGCATGCGCGCGCTTCGGACTCTGCGAGTACTCGAAGAGGAACATTAATGGAGATTCGCTTTCACCGTTCGGCAGAGCGAGCACCATCGCCGTATTCGCCTTCCTCTCCTCCTCCTCGTCATTATCGTTCTCGTCGCGTCTACGCGACCGGTGAAACGCGCGCGACCTCTCCGGCCGCCTCCTCGCGACCTTTCCGAGGCGCGCACTCACCTCGTTTTGCGCCGCTGTATCTCCCTCGCCACCGTTTCGGATAGAACGACCGCTCGCTCGCGCGCGCGCGCGCGCGCTAATCGCGACGACTCTCCGCGCAAGCCGTTCGCGCGCGACTTCGACTTCGATCTTCATCCGGAGCGGCTCGCGGTTTTCGCTATTTATAGCCGCGCGCTAGAAAAAGAAGACACGACTCGCGGGATCGTGTAAATAACACAACATCGCGTCCGCTTGCTGACTAAGCCGCTCGTACATCATAATTCCATGTCGGTGGCGCGCGGCGCTCTCTCTCTCTCTCTCTCTCTCCCTCTTTCTCTCTCTCTCTCTCTCTCTCTCTCGCGCGCGCTAGCGTGCGTTAGCGATTTTTTTCCCGCCCGTTCAGCGACACGCGATCGTTTCCAAGGCGTAGCCCATATTTGGCCGGCGAGCGAGAAGCGCACGGTAGCGGTGTGCATCGAGGATGACCTCGCCTACCAATTCCGAAGATTGCCTCTTGCGGATCGCCCGATGAATAGTGGCTAATAGCTGCCCCGCCGCAACCCCGCCGCGCGCGCGGCAGCAACGCGTTGCTACTGCTGCAGCCCGTCGCTGGCGATCTCTCCGCTTCTTACTCTCATTGTATTAAATCGGCGCTGAAATCGGCTCCAAGGCGACTCGGAGGCAGTGTTGCCAGATCAAAATTATGTTTTTTCACCAATCTTTATACAAAAATTCTTCAAATTTCCCCACTTTTGCTAACAATTTCACCAAACTGACAAAATTTTGACCAACTATACTAAAACTCAATTTTCTTATTTATTTTTAATAATAACGCATGCGCAAACCTAGAATTATGAGTATATATTACGCAGATTTGTCGATTTTTAATGAGAAACAAAGATATGGTCGCGTTCAGCAGAGAAAGCATCTCAGTGAGCGCTCAGCGATTATTGGTGTATTCTTTTAGAACTTTGATAGATTTAATATCAATTAAATATTTTTCTTGTTTTAGTCTTAAGATATATTATAACTTCGAAATATCTTCGTTCCTTCCTTTTGTAAGGGACAGTTATATTGTCCGTGTTTATATATGAATATTGAAACGTAACCACGTGAGTGCACAATAGCAGTATTACAACCGCTCACTGAACGCTCAATGAGCTTTTACATCCGATTGGCATATTCCGTTAGATCTAAAAATATGAAATGCAAGAGCTCACTTAATACTCAGTGAGCGGTTGTAACACTGATGAATGCACGCAATCAATCAAAGGACTCGTGGAAATATACTAATCAGCCAATCAGAAAATGTTGGCCACTCTCAAAGGAGAGCCTAAAAGTAGGCTGGATCTATTGCAATAGATATATAGTAAGCCTTAAGTTGTACAAAAACTGACCAATCACAGTCAACTATTTCCTTCACATTCGATTGTGGAGATTTTTCTCAGTACCGGCTGTCAAAATTCACCAGATTTATGCTTTTCCTAGAAAATTTTCACCAATCTCCAAAATGTGAAAAAAATCATCAAATTTGGCGAAATTTCGCCAGGATTGGCAACTATGCTCGGAGATAAAGAAGACGACGTTATTGCCAGCAGCGTCCTTGCCGCGGCGCGGCGCGGCGCGTCGCGTGATGATATCGAAACGAGCGCAGCCCGGCGCTGCCCGGAATCCGCGAGATCTCGCTCTCTCGCGCCGGCCGGCCGATCGATCGAGCGCGTTTTTCGCGAAACCGTATATCTACACCGAGGCGGAATGTAGCCGCGGAATGACTCACTCCCTGTCATCCGAATCACCTTGACGAGCCTCGGCGTGGCGCTCCGCTCGGCGGTGATTCGCTCGCGATCCTTCGCATTCCAGGTTAAGAACGCGCGCTCGAGTTTTGATTTCGCGAACTTCGGGAAAATTTACGCACCGCTCTTTTTCCTCGGCTACTCTTCCCCCCCTCCCCCGCCCCTGTACCTCTTCTATCGCGCGCGCGACGACATGTATTCTCGTCCACTCGTGGAGACACGCTGCGATTTTTTCCCCGAATGAATTCCTCGTGCGCTCGCAGGACACTCGTAAACTCCCGCCAGGTTTTCTCTCATCTTTGGGGCGAAGATTTTTATTTTCGTCGTTGCAGCGAGATATTCGGAAAGGAAAATAAGATTAGTCGATGCTCGCTGCAGAAAGCAAAATAGGAAAGCTATTAGATAACCAAAAATGTTTGCGCGGCTTCGTGTATTAAAAATTGAACAAGGGCAGAAATCTGCAGAAAAACATATTAATAATTGATATATGAATAAATATATTGATAACTTCGTCGTCAATGATAATTCTTCCTAAACGAATCCACGCGATAACCATCGGTAACGTGTCGGGCGCGATGATTTTCGACAGGTTTCCTCGCCGTCTCGCGCGGCAACGCGATGCGATGACTGCCTGATGATCGATACGGTCGTCCAGAATTGACGCTCAGTCGTGATCGCGAGCCGAGAATTACGCTAACATGAAATCCCTCCCATGGAAGGAACCCAATAAAGCCCTCGATTCCACGTGCCACGTGTTGATCTCACGAGAGATTCCGCGATGTTTTATCGATTTTCGGCGCTCGTTACGATTTAGTCAATTAAATTTGGAATTTTGGAATTTTCATGTATATAACCTTATAACCTTATAAAAGATGAGGAATAACACTAGATAGCCGAAAAAGTTTGCGCGGGTCTGTGTATTAAAAATTAAATAAAGGCAGGAACTTTCAAGAAAATATTATAATTGATATATAAATGAATAATCGATAACTCTTCGTTGTCAATAACGGAGGGTCTTCCTGAACGTGTATCTTCGAATGATTCATCGCCAGAAGGAGATTTTTTAAACCATTTCTGACAGTCCATTCTTTTAGAGCATCTCCAAATGCTATGTATATGTCTTACATGTTTCTGTAACTTTTGATTCGAATTTAAGCTCGGATTCAACAAATATTTTAAAAGGGTGAACAATCACAAACCAAGAGACCACGCCGCGACAGAGTCCACCAATCAACTCACACAAATCTGTGCTATATGATAAGCGTGTTGTCGCATGAACCTGTGCTATATGTTATGATATAAACAGCCCTTACAAAAATATTTCATCGTTTTCAGCCCTCAAAAATCAGTTTCGATGGTAAATTTGAGTTGTAAAAAGTATGCATTCAACTCAGCGAGTATGACACCGTTTTTAGGTCGGAAAGGGGCACTTTTGCTTAAACAGTGAGTGGTGAAAACGGTTTGTCGAGCAGTAAAAACGTACCATAAAGTGTATTTTTAAGCATTGATTAAGATTGCCCGTCTTTAACACTCTTTTTTCAGCTGCGAGTAACAGCACGTTAACACGTACTCGATTTTTACTCAATTTATTTCGATACCTTGAGTAAAAGAGATACGTATTAACGTGCAGCCACTCATCAGCTGAAGAGTGTTAAAGACGGGCAATCTGCTAAAAATACTCACGCATAATCGCGCATACTCGCGTATACTCATCATGATTTTTCACTCTATACGCTGCGCGGGCTTGAGAGTGCAAGAAACGGATATAAAAATGAACAAATGGGTAGAAAACGGGCTAAAAACGGGCCAAAAACGGGCAGTATGAGGTGAAATATTTTTGTAAAAGTACGCGTGCCTGGCAAGTCTCAACAAGATTCAACAACCTCATTGCAACAACCTCAGAGAAAAAACGCGCAAACTTTTCTGGTCATCTAATATTAGATAATAAATAATAATGTAATCAATAGAGATAAATAATAAATTTCTGTAAAATTCTGTTTTGCACACCGGTCAATTCTCCGCTAACTCTTATAGGCTGCCATGATTGATATTCCACTCCATGCAAATTTTTAGTTTTATTAAAAAGCGTGACGTAACCACAATATTAATTTTACATATATTTATTCACACTATCAATAATGACAATATGATAAAATAGATCAATCTCCGCATATACTCTGTTATAAACATGACAAAAACAATTAGAAAAATTAAAGTGATATTTGATGACAGTTTTTAAGGGTTAAATAAGCTTTTGTTTAAGTATACGTAAGTACTTTTAATTGATAATATGCATATGTGCGGATTTGATAATGACAAAATCTAGAAACGACACCAACTTTCTCGGTTACCTGAGAGTACGTTTGTACAAGGAGAGACGAGCACACACATGTTTGAAATTTCTATCAGACTGAATAGTACTGGGAGAGAGAATGAAATAGATTAAAGATTAGAATCCGACGAGTGACAATCAACTGATTTCGATCGATCAAATTCCAATCTCCAATGGCTCCTCGTGCCTAATCTGACACGTCTTTTGTTAACCCTTTGAGGCATAGTGGTAAGTATAAGTATAGTATAGTACCATCTATTTATTCTCACATTTTCATGAAATATTTCATATTTGAGGGTTTCTTGTCGGGTTTTTTGCGTTTTTTAACTTCTTATATGATATGGGAACATACATAAAAGGTTGGAAAGTGTTTTGCATAAGTTGTCCATTTATTATAAATAAATATTATTTATTATAAATAAAGAAAGTGTGAAAAATACACATTTTTACAGAAAAAAATCATTTTCCACAAACTGAGTGAATTTTTTGCTCAAAATCAAGATTTGGGGGTTTTTTGGGTCACTGATTACGAATCTGAGGTCCAAATTCCAAAATTAATTTTCCAAGATGGCGGATCATAGAATTTTTATTAAATTAGCTAAAATTGTACTCTGGTTAGTCTTTGAGGTCGCTGATTACGAATCTGAGGTCCACATTCTAAAATTCATTTTCTAAGATGGCGGATTCCAGATTATCGCGATTTTTTATATTTATGGCCGCCATCTTGAATTTTGAAAATCTGATAATGGATTCGTAATCAGCGACTCCAAAAGCCCCACAATACCCATTGTCACCGAAATTATCGCGATTTTTCATTTTTGCATCCGCCATTTTGAATTTCAAAAATCTGATAACGGATTCGTCATCAGCGACTCCAGAAACCCCCCTATATGAATTTTCCTGTTATTCGGATTTTGAAAAATACGTGCCTCAAAGGGTTAAGTCTGACACAGAAGAATGAAAATTATTCAGCCCATTTGGGAAAACCTCCGTAAATCGTGCTTCCTGCTTCCGATTTTCGCGGATTCGACTAGGGCGACAGTGCGTCGCCAAAAAGCGTAAAAAAGCGACCCTCAGCGAGAGCGACGTCTGACTAAAATGGCGCATGCTGCATCGCCGCGGATAACTACGCTTTATCTTCGACCTGATCGCCGGCGGACTAGTCGAGCCATCGAGTTGTCAATGATACACTCGGACGCGCGAGTGACGCTATTAGATCAGATAAATCTCGCTTGGATGTGCTCCCGTCGCGAATGAGAGCCGCGATAGCTCGACCTCGAGCAAAAGCAACGCGCAGAAGAAATCGACGCGCGAGATGGCAGTGCATACTCGCACTCGCGTATACACACGCGACACCTGAGACAGGCAGATTAGTTATTACACCGGCGGATAAATCTCGAGAAGGCGCGGCGGACGCGAAAAGTGGAACAATCCGCCGAGTCCGATAAAATACGCACCTGCGCGCACACACACGTGTGTGGCTCGACTTGCGTGTTGTACCTCAAGATAACTCCCGAACGATTCAACGAAAGTGCTACCGTGCTCCGCTGCGTGCGAGACCCGCGGTCTGAAGCGAGGCTGGGACAAGGATAGGACGACGTTCCACGAGAAGCGACCACTTCGTCGCTTTTTTAGATTTAGGTTAGAGCGATCCTCGGGAGTGGCAGCAGAGAGCGTCTTTGCTAAGACGATTGGGAAAAATTACTCTCGGTTCTTCAGGTCAAATCACCGTTCAAAGCAGAATGTGGCCAAGCGGTGATATTCATTCGGGCACCATTCTCAGCGAAAAACTGAATCTGAGTTTAATCCCTTGAGGCATAGTGGTAAGTATAGTACTTACCACCTATTTATTCTCACATTTTCATGAAATATTTCATATTTGAGGATTTCTTGTCGGGTTTTTTGCGTTTTTTAACTTCTTATATGATATGGGAACATAGATGAAAAGTTGAAAAGTGTTTTGCATAAGTTGTCCATTTATTATAAATGAAGAAAGTGTGAAAAATACACATTTTTACAGAAAAAAATCATTTTCCACAAACTGAGTGAATTTTTTGCTCAAAATCAAGATTTGGGGGTTTTTTGGGTCACTGATTACGAATCTGAGGTCCAAATTCCAAAATTAATTTCCCAAGATGGCGGATCATAGAATTTTTATTAAATTAACTAAAATTGTGCTCTGGTTAGTTTTTGAGGTCGCAGATTACGAATCTGAAGTCCACATTCTGAAATTCATTTTCTAAGATGGCGGATTCCAGATGGCGGATCGTAAAATGTACATAAAATTAAGTAAAATTGTACTCTGGTTAGTTCTTGAGCTCGCTGATTACGAATCTGAGGTCCAAATTCTAAAATTTATTTTCCAAGATGGCGGATCAAAAAATTTTTATATGATTAGCTGAAATTGTACTTTGGTTTACTTAGCTTTCAAGGTGGCTATTACGAATCACCGATGTCACCGAAATTATCACGATTTTTCATATTTGGCCGCCATCTTAAATTTTAAAAATCTGATAACGGATTCGTAATCAGCGACTCCAAAAACCTCACAATATCCATTGTCACCGAAATTATCGCGATTTTTCATTTCTGCGTCCACCATCGTGAATCCGCCATTTTGAATTTCGAAAATCTGATAATGAATTCGTCATCAGCGACCCCAGGAACCTCCATATATAAATTTTCATGTGATTCGGATTTTCCGCAAGATACGTGCCTCAAAGAGTTAAAACCAAAATTCACTAGTAGACTCGAACTCAACGTTTTGTGTCAAAATTAATGGGAGCGAATAATTTCGTATTTCACTCGAAAGCTTTATCTATGAGAATTCTTGTTTTCTTTTGAGTTGCTAGTGACGCCAGGTTCAAAATTCAAAATGGCGGATCAAACATGGCGGCTTTAAACGTCTAACTTTGATATTCTTATAGATATGTACCAAACTCGGTATGTTTTTCTAGTCGCAGATAACAATTATCATAAATTCGAGATTTCCATTCGGAGCCATTCGGCAAAGAGGTAGTTTTCTCAATATATTTCACCCGCTAATAATGGAATATTGTTAGTGTCACTAGAAGCCGCCATATTAAATCCGTCATTTTAGATCTTGCAATTTTGACCGGATTCACCACCAGCAACCCAAAAAAACATGAATATATCGAATATGATCTTCTTTATGACGAAATAACAAAATTAGTCTTGGAGCTGCTCATATTGGACCTGCCATTTTAAATTTGGAAATCTCAACTCTGGGTTCATCACCGGCAAGCCGAAAAATCCTCTATAAAGATTTCATATAAAATCAAGTGGGGATGTCAATCTCAATAAATATTCTTCAAAAACTGTTATGTGTGGGCAGCGAGCGCTGTTAAAAAAAAAAAAAGAAAGAACTCAAAAGTCCGCATTTTTATTGCTACATCATCACATCATCTTTAAGCTCAGACTATGTTTTCGAGAGTTTCGCCAAGGACCGTTGTGCCCGAATAAATATCGCCACTTGAGCATACTCCTTTCCAGATGGAGAAACAAAGAGTTTTCTCTTGAGGAGATGTGTGAATTTAAAATAATCTTTTTTTTAATATATTTTGTTTATTCTGCGGACTCTTTAGTATTTTTCCTTGCCCATACACGTATAGTCGTGGAGAAGGAATTAATTTAACTATTAAGAAATTAAGTTTAATTATTGAAGAAGATTAAAGATATCGGACAGATTACGTTCGAGAAAATAACGAACACACAAGTGAAATGCTTGCCTTTTTCTATTAAAACTGCTTCGATTGCCGCAGGGTCGACTGCACCTGGTAGCAGCCGGGGGCGGCTGTGACGAAAGTGAATTTTAAAATCGAGGTCTCTGGGCTCGTGCCACGCAGGACGTCGACCTTAATTCACGACCGGCGATGATGACGACGACGACGACACGATTGTCTGCCTACTTGCTTCTGTCACAAATGGCAAGCGCGTCCCCATGTTTGCGCACGGAACCCCACGCAGATTCCCAGCAATATGCACGATGCAAGGCGGGACATGTAAAAATGCTCGCCCCCTGTCGGAGAGTTTTGTCAACGCGGAGAAAAGCGCGCGGTCGGAATAACGTCCAAGTGTTGATTGCGGCGAGGGGAGACACAAACGACGCGTCGAGAATATCCGGCTAGATTTCTATAGCTGCTAAATAATTCTCGGATTTGTATCGAAAAGAAACGAGAGAGGGAGGGAGGGAGATAGAGAGAGAGAGAGAGAGAGAGAGAGAGAGAGAGAGAGAGAGAGAGAGAGAGAGAGAGAGAGAGAGAGAGCTGCATTTATGAAACCAATTTCAATAAACATTTAACAATAATAATAAACACTTAATAAATTCGGCAATAATTTACTAATAACAAATTTAGTAATAATAACAATGATGTGATAAAGCAATGGCTCCTCTCTACAATCAGCGGCAAACTCATCCGTGCAATCAGAGTCGAGGACGTTTCCGGATCGTCGCGTCGCTCAAATTCGTTCTAAAAAAGAAACTCGTTGAAAAATGTCACCGTCACGTTAGGCGATTGTCGCACATTAAAGCGACTTCCACACTCGCGTCGGCAAGCTCGCGCGTTGTTACCATCCAGCCGGCCTCCAATCCGGCCGGCTGACTGGATGAAATCTCGGTAACAAACGGATCGACCTGTTACACGAGCGAAATCAGCCGTTACGAATCGACGCGCGCTAATTCCTGTCGCAGATGGCGGCCGCCGCGAAAATTCTCGCGGTCCCGCGCTGTCGGACCGTCGCGCGCGCGCATGCGCACGTCACCATATGGTTTCGTCGTCGTTCGTAAACGGGAACTTGACTGCCGGCTGAGATCAAGCAGCCGGCGGTTAAGCGGCCGCTTACCGCCCGTTTCTTCGTTCTTCGATGCGACGTCGCGCGAGTACGTTCGCCTCGATCCGCCGCGCCGGCCGCGCCGTCGCGCGCTGCTGGCAGGTGGAAATCTAATTAGCGCACTGTTTGCTCCCGCAGATTCATCGCGGATAACCGGCCAGCGTCCCACGCGGCTAACAGGACACACGGGACGCGACGCGATGAGAGAAGCAAATGAAAAGTCGCGTTTCCATTCCGCTGGTGGTGGAGAGTCGCGCCGATCGCGATAGCCGTCCGTGCCGGACGGAATCGGGAGTTGCTCCTTGCTAAAAGTCCTCTCGGTCGTTTCGTTAATAAAAGGGAGTCTCTCTCTCTCTCTCTCTCTCTCTTTCTCTCTCATCCTGAGCGAACAGCTTCACGCTGAAACCGCACGGCCGTTTGCACTGGGAGAAAAAGAACGTTGAACATGCGACCGCAGATTCCAGACACTTCCTACAACACCAACCGTGTCCTGTTTCGCTCAAACGGGAGAAAAAGTGCTGATGATAATAATAATAATAATAATAATAATAATAATAATAACAACAATAACACGCATATGAGGCTATTATCAGTAACAGGGCGTATTATCACAAAAACAGCCGCCATTCCGATCACAGTGATCGCAGCGTGCGATTACGGTTACAAGCACCGAGCAGCAAGAGAGAGTTTCCTCTTGCTACTCGCCTTTTCAGCGCGTACCTCCTTGATCGAAATAATCACGCGTACAACGATATCCCGTGCTCTGAGATGGCAATTCCAGCGCGCGCGCGCGCGCGCGCCGAACGAGCTCGAGTTCGCACGCGAGTGCGTGTGCATCGTTAATGCCGGCCGGCGAGCGCCGGTTCAAGCCGAAATCCGCGGGAGGCGGGAGGGGGACAGAGGGCTTTCGGCGATTATGTTATTAGAAAGTCGCGCGGGCACGTAACGTACGTGAACCACACCTCGCCAATTACCCCGCAATAATGGGCCGCTCGTAACGTCTTAAATCATGATTCATGCACCGCTCATCGCACGGCCGAGCCATACGACGCACACCCACACACACACACACACACACACACACACATTCGTCCTCGTTTCCGATTCGGCAGGTTGCAGAGAGATCCGCGGCGCGCGCGCGTCATCCGTGATCCGCATGGCGACTCGGAAGAGCGAGAGACGCCGCGCGCGCCGTCAGGTCGAGGAACTCGCTCGACTCGACTCGACTCGACTCGACTCGACGATCCTCTCGTCGGCACGCGCTCGAGCACACGGCGCGAAGACTCTCTCACGGGAAAGGCTTTCCAACGGTTTATCCTTACGGTTCGCGTACGCTTGAGAGTCCGTAAATCCGCGGACGAGCCAGCCACACAGGAGAGGCCTCGATCGCGAAGCACCGCGCGCTGAGGACGACGAGGGGCCTCGCGCGTATTATCGTGGCGCTGCGAGATCGCCCGGCGCCGATAACGCCCCGAGAGAAGGACAATTACGCCTATCAAGCGCCGGGGCCCTCTTAGATACCGCATCGCATTTCCCCCGTCGTCGATTCCGTTTTATTGTCTTTCTTCACGGCCACGGCCGCGGCCGCGCCGCGCCGCGCCGGCGGAGTAAGTATCGCCGAGCCGCTCATTACCGACGATTAAACCGCCCGACGGACAATTATTTCCACGCGCTGGCAATCGCTTTCGCACGCTGCCGCTCCTCGACTTTTCTTCCTCCGACCCTTTCTCTCTCTCTCTCTCTCTCTCTTTCCCGCGCCGCGCCTAACACTCGTCCCATTTCGTCGCCCTTAATCGCGCGCCGAAAGCCCTCGTTTGCGTCTTGATTCTTCTCGTGCCGGCGGTCTTAATCCGCGATGAAAGAATAGGAATGAGATTCGGGTTAAGGTTAAGGTTACTCTCGACGTTGAGAATGGGGCTTACGCTTTTCTTGTAATGGCTAGAGAGTTGTAGTTTCTTTTTTTCTTCTTTCTTCTTTCACTTTCACTTGTATTCGCTATTTTCTCACGTGACATTTGAAATTTTTCATTTATTTTCTGTCAATTGATTTCGTTCAAATTTTTAGTCGCCTTTTTAATTCACGACACAAGAATAAGATTCGAGTTGAAGTTGAGATTAAGGTTAATCGACGTTAAGAACGGAGCTTATGCTTTTCCTTTAATTAGAGCTTTAATTAGACTAGAGAGTTTTTTTTCTTTTTTCACTTTCACTTCGTGTTCGGTATTTTCTCACAAACGTGGCGTTTGGGATTTTTCATTTATCTCCCTTCCATCCAATGTTTTAATCGCTTTTTTTAATTCGCGACGCAAGAATAAGATTTAGGTTGAGGTTAAGATTAATTGAAATTAAAAATGGGGCTTACGCTTTTTTTTAATGGTTAGAGAGAGTTATAGTTTCTTTCCTTTTTCGCTTTCACTTGTGTTTGGTACTTTCTCACAAACGTGGTGTTTGGGATTTTTCATTTATTTTTTTTTCAATTAATTTCATTCAACTTTTTAATCGCTTCACTTTGTCCACGGTCATATATGTGTCTGTGTACAGGTAGAAATACCAAGGAGAGAGAATCGAGAGGCAATAAACAACATTCATTTTAAATTCAATTAAACTCATTAAAATTCATTTGAAATCCGCAGCTGGGAATGCTCGGATTCTCCGCTTGAGAATTCGAACAAGAGTTTATGCGATCACTGGATAAATTATGATGTCATCTTTTGTTGATTTTACATCTTCATTTCTTTATCTAGCGAGAGCTTGTCGAGAGCGAGAGAGAGAGAGAGAGAAGCGCAAACGCGCGACGAGATAAAAAAGAAGAATGGCTAAACAGTGCCGAATATATTTCCCTTCCGTTCAGCGCGAAGCGGCGCTCTCGACGACGAGGAATCCAGTGAGAGAAGCGACTTTTGTTATTCGCCGAGAGACGAATCGCCGAGACGGCTTTCATTTTCACGTATACGGTTAGATCGGGGGCGGGCACAGAGTTACATCGGGCTGAGAGAGCGTTAACGTCGAGTGTGTGTACGTACTCGTACCGTCGTGTATACACGCGCGCGGTCTATAATAACGTATCGTGTACCATTCACCGCGGAGACGAACCCACTGTTCTGTTGCGAAGATTTCCTCCTCGCGCTCTTCCGGGTCTTACCGCCGCCCGCGCCGCCTCATCACCCGGCTCGAATCGCCGATCGAACCGAGCCGAAGAGAGAGACGGTGAGAAGAAGCCACCGTGCGCCGCCGCCGCGCCGCGCGCGACTCGACACGATCCCACTTCCTCGATTCTCCCCCACGGTGAAATCAGACCCCACAGTAGGAACAGGGTATCGATTTCTTTTCCACGTAAATGGCCATTGCAAAACACTTGCTCACCACAAAAATTCGCCGCGCGGATTTGTCCGAGAAGCCCGAGGCTGCCGCTCGGACTCGAACAGAGAGGTGAGCCATTTTGAATTTTGAAACGTCTCGTCATGATTGTCGTTACTATCGTGTTTGACACTTTCAGGGAAGTAACTCGTTACTTGTAGTTACGAAGTTACAGCTACAGATATTTTTTTGTTGGTAACTAAAACTTAACTTGGTTCCGTTTTTATCCATCTGTAACTGTAACTTAACTTGGTTACATTTGTTTGATAACTGATAGTGACTAATTTAACAGTTGCTTTAATAGTTACTTCATATATTTCAAACTTCAGTTTCCGGCAGACCAGCACGATGACGCGATGACGTGCGATGCTTGATATCCAATAAGCATACACAATTATTCTGGGTGCATTTGGAAAATTCACTGTTGCGTTATCCATCTTTATCGTTCATTAGATGTAAAACAAGGGTAAAATGACGCAATATAGCGCTGATAGCCTCCTTTCCGAACGCAACTTGCATTTCTTTCAAAAAAATTGTACGCCTATTGGGCATTTCCGTCGCGCATCGCCAATCCTTATTTGTTAACATAACCCGCGTTCAGCGAAGTGAAGTGCGCCGCATGTTTTCACTTATATAAAAAATTCAAACATTAGATAAATAATTCATACAATATATAAAAAATTCAAACAATAGATAAAACATCTCAATCTTCGAAGAAGGATTGTAAAATGCCATGGCCAGCGTATGCAGAAATATTTGAGTTACAGCAAAAACTTGGAAACGAGAACAACTGGCATTTCTCTGCAAAATTTGCGCTGGCAAAAAGATTATTCATGCAAATAGAACCCCAACTGCAAATTTAAGAAAACATATAAGTGTAAGTTTTTATTTATAAAATATCAATATATTTTTTAGTGAAAAAAATTTAATTTTTGATGTTAAGATTATTTTTAGTATTTTTAGTACTTATTATCCTCATCAATCATCAACTCATTATCAAACTTATTATCCTCATGAATCATCATTCACTCTCTTATAATTGTTATTGATAATCTTAAAGAATAAATATAAATTGCTTATTTAAATTAATGAATTTGAATCTAATTTGTAAAAATTACATGCAATATGAGGGATATAATAATCAACGCACTATTTTTATATAAAATTAAAGGAATTTATACAATTAAGAAATTTAAAATAATAGCACTGTTATCGTAAAAAAGTAACTGAAAAGTAACGACTCGTTACTTTCTAAATAACTGTAACTGCAACATGTTATTTTTGAAGCTCAGTAACTTGTAACTGTAAAGCCCCTTGCACAATGCCAGGCAACAGGCAATAAGAATAAAAATAGACCAATCACAATAGATTATTCTTGTAATAGTTGATTGCGATTGGTCTATTTTTATTCTTACTGCTTGTTGCCTGGCATTGTGCAAGGGACCTGACTTTCTCTACTAGTAACTTCTACTTCTAACTAGTTACTTTTTCGGTGAAAGAAAATGTAACTGTAACTAGATACTTTTACAAAGTAACTTCCCCGACCTTGAATATTTTCGCAGGAATAAAAGCGTGCGGGTGCTTCTGCGAAAAATATAACTCTTCCCGAACGCCTCTCCAAAGAAAAATCTCAGGGTAGAGCTGCTCGGATTCGGATGAAGGTATCTTCCGAAACATTTTCTTCCAACATCATCACGTGGTGCCGTGGGTCTATCGCGGGTGGAGGAAGTGGAGGAACGACGGCGTTCTCAGCCGGGCGTTGCTGCGACGTGCGGTGTATCTTTCTTGCGGCACGACGAGGATGTGGGGCCACGAAAAAAAAAAAAAAAAGAAAAACTGCGAACGCGGTGTTCCGCGCGATGTCGGCCGGCGCGCCTCGTTTTCCATCGTCGATGCGTCGTAACGCTCACTGCTCGGAGTACCCAAAGAGTGCCGTTTGCGCAACCGCACGTTCGCGCGCCTTCTCCGCCTTCTCCTCCGTTCCTCTCTTCCGCGTCACCGCTCCGTTTGAAAGAGAGCTTGCGGGGGTCGCGGAGACGAAGGGAAGTATGAGAAGCGAGTCGGCGCGAATGGAAAAATTCTGTCGGAGCTACCTGTCGCGTAATGCAAGTACACACACACCCGGAACAATGGCCCTCGAATGAGCCAAGTGCCGCGCGCGCGTAGGACGATACCTGCTTGCGTCCCTCGGTTTCTCTCCTTCTTTCTCCGACGTCTCGCTCTTCCCCTTCTTTTCGCAAGCCGCGTTGCCCTCGTATGCAACAATGCGCTCGCCGTCAATTAACCGCTTCCGGCTCGTCGAAATCTCCTCTCGAACGCCGTTTCATCGCCGTGCAACAAAAGCGCCTCGAACGACCCCGAAAAGTAGCGAACGTCCCTGAGGACGTCCCAGAGACAGACACGGGACGTCCTCAGGATGATCCTGAATATTGAAATATCCTGGAGATATCCCAGGATTATTCTGAATGTCCTGAGATACGAGTATTTTCCGAATATGAAAACAGCCCGCAAGTATATCCCAGGATATCCTGAATATATTCAAGATCATCCTGAGGATGTCCTGTGCTATCTGGACGGTAATTGGAAATTTTTACTTTGCGTTTTGGTTCCAATGCGGACCCTCTTCGGTCATACAAGTTAACTCTTTGTGTGACACATTTTTTTTTTCTACCTAACAGATTCCTGTGAAATCTTGCAATTCTATGTTTTTCGAGTCGCTGATTATAAAGTGAGATTACGAAAGTTCAAAACATGACATAGATTCTAATATGGCTGCCATATAAGAGTAAATTAATATAAGTCTAAATAAGTATAAATCAGATACACGCTACGAAGGTTTTTCAGATCGTTAATTACGAATTTCATGTCAGATTTATAAAATATACTCAAGTAATTTGTTTATAAAAAAAATCTGGCGTGCAAAAAATTATGGAAGAAATATATATTATATCTTGACACGTGAAGAATATTCAGTAAAATTTTCAGCCTCCGATCTTCAATATTCTTTCCAAGAAGTTAAATTTTTTTAAAATAGATTTATTCAACTTTATTTGTTTATAAATAATTAGAAATAATCAGACATAAAATCATGGGAAACGTGTAAAGTGTGAGTATTAATATATCAGAAAAATCTGTGAAATCATACTTATTTTCATTAAACTGTAAACAGTAACTGTAAACTTCGTAAAAATAACACGAAAAAGGTACCGACAAGTTACCGTTGCAAAAGTTGTTGAGTTGTTAGAAATAATGTAAGAAAGTCGATAACACAATAAAATGAAAAAAAAGCAATCGGCAATTATCTCTTGAGATTTATCCTTCGGTTCGATTCGAATTCCTCTGGCTTATCTTCCGGGATAGAAGCGGCGTAACGTGTAAACGTGCAAACTGCTTCCAGACAGACTTCGCGGGAATAAATTAATTTTACCGGTGCGAATTAATTCGCGATGAAAGAGCGACAGCTATTTCTGTGTCGCGCTACGCCGAGAGACGTGTCCTGTTCTCCTTCTCACGAAACGAGACTGCCGCGGGGCTGTTCGCCGCGTCGTCCTCGTCAGGACGAGAGACTTTGGGAGTACATCTCGCCGCCTCTCGACGTCAGCGTGCACGAGCATGTCGCAAAACGCCCTCGAAATCTCGCGGCGGCTCTTCGATTAGCACGTTCGGCATGCACGAGCGCGATTCGTAGCGGTGAAAGGTCGACGACGAGGGCCAGAAATCCGAGGAAGGGACCGAGGTAGCGGGCCGCGCGCTCTATTCACAGAACAATAGACAGCTTCGAGGTGCTAGACGATGAAGTCACGACATAACTCGCGTAGACGGCGGACACATTTCGGTTACGCGGAATAACACCGCTTTAATGAGCGCCGCGAGGCTGTAACGGCGGCTTTTACATAAGCGATGTCTCTCTCGCGTCGACAACGACGACGACACGACGAAGAAGGCGACGACAACGACCTGGCGGTTGACACACAACCTTGACGAAAGACTCGATCAAACACGATGGCTCTCTCTCTCTCTCTCTCTCTCTCTCTCTCTCTCTCTCGCTCTTTCTCTTTCTCTCCATTCTCGTGACGTCCATATTAAGCATATCGTGGTCGCGTCATACATGGAATTGGGTCCGTTGAAAAGGCGCACGCCGAAGACACCTTGTCGCGAGTTCTGCTTTAGTCGGATTTACGCGTCATCCGAAAAGCGTCGCTCTCAATTACATGAGATAAAACCGTGACGGCGAACCGATCCTTCCCAATGAGACCGACAGAGACATTTGAAATGTCGTTCGCACGTTTACAGAGTCTTGTCTTCAGGATGATCGTATGGATATATTCACTCGTCCGATGATTATTAATTTCACTCTATGAGTTGTAGTCAACTTCGGAGCCGGACATCTCTCGTCGTTTCAACAAAAAAACAACGACGAAAAGTATAGTAAGGTAAAGATATCAATTGCCGGACGTATATACACAACGTACACGTATGTGTACAACAATTTGTCATTATCAATCTCTTAAATATTTTCTCTAGTCTAATGTTAACACTTAATCGAGATATGTCAGTATTCAACAACAAAACATTTACATGACGAATCATCTTGAGTATTGTAAAAATTAGTATCTGACGAAAAAGGAAACTTTTATTTCCTGGTGATAAATGTTGTTGTTTCAGCTTTCAATTAATTGTATATTTCTATCGTTAAATTTCGTATGTCTTTATAAAATGTTAAATGTCCGGCCATTGGGACATTTGCCCTAGCTGCAAACAAATAATTTTCCTAGCAATAATTGAACTTGATCGCGCGATTGCAGTCGTAAGCACCAGCCCCTCTTCTTTCTCTCACACGCAGGACTTTTATTAGGTGAGCAAAAGAGTTCTGAGCTTTATTCGCAAAATTCAATCTTTATTCAAAAACAAACAAAAGAAAACGTACGGAAATGACTCGCCGCGTAATGCCAAGCTGCTCTGCAAGCTCCTTTTCAGTTTGCGCAGAGTTTATATCCAGCAATGCTTGCAATTTGTCCGTTTCAATCTTTTGAGGGCGTCCAGCACGCGGTTCATCTTCAAGATAGAAATCTCTTTGGCGAAAGTTTTTATACCATCTTTTACACGTAGCATGACTTACAGCGTTCTCTCCATATGCAGCACAAATCATCTCAGTGGCTCTTCAGCAGCATTTTTCTTCGGATGAAACGCGAAGTGGATGGAAAATCGAATATGCTTTTTTGTTATTGCCATCGTGAACACTACTGATTTCTGAGGTTATGCGCCATCAAACGCCAAGCCGCATGACATTTTAAAAGACCAAATGTCAAACCTTTAAAACCGCAAAAGGGCGGGAAGATAAATAAAATTTAAATTGTTGTCTCGGTTGTATGAAATCTAAAGCTCAGAACTTCTTTGCTCACCTGATACATCGCCGAGTTCTCGCAATCCCGAGGTGTCGCGACGCGGAATAAAGTATCCTCGCGCCAAATTACACAGTGTGCGCATGCGCGCGTGCACGCGTTAAAAATCGCGATAGAATTGCACGTACGCCGCGCGCGGTTTAATATCAGTAATACCGCGGCACAACCGGGACGGTACATGACTCCAATCAAAGCTGCTTTCTCCCGTGGAGCCCGGAGCTTGGCATTAGTGACCCGACCACGGTGGCGGCCGCGGCGCGTTCTCGAGATTGATTGCCTTATCGATAATTAGCTTAGCACGACACAACAACGTTGCCCGGACCTTTTGTTTCGCTTTCTGATATACCCCGCGCGCACTCGCTCGTCGCACTCGCCGTTCTTACTTTCGAAACACGTAAAGGAGCATGCCTCGCGAGAGCGCAGAACTCTTCGGGCGCAATACGCCTTTTTGTCACGATATGATTTATGCAGGTGCATAATGAACGGCTGAGAGAGCACCGCGAGCGCGCTAAATCGCGCGGCGATTTATTGATTCGCCCGGTGTGACCTTTTTGCTTATCGATAGCCGCTACGTTCCGGATCTATCGCACGCCGACTTCCCTGCTTTATGCATCCCGAGTTCGCGCGCCGATGTGGGGCACGCGTGTTTCTCTCTTTCTCTCCTCCCCCCCCCTCCAACCTCTTTCCTTCTCTTATCCTTGGCGTTTAGCGACCGTCCGATTACACCGTGCTTGCTCTAATGTACTCTCTTCGACGCGAAGCGATGCAGGAAACACCTCTCGGCAGAGCCGAGCTGTGTGTGTGCGTGTGTATGCGTGTGTGTGTGTGTGTGTGTGTGTGTGTGACGCGGTTGAGAATTAGACATTTAGATGTAAATGCGCGCGGCGCGATAGAAGCGCGAGCTCCTCTCGCGTCTGCCTGTCTCCCAATAATGGAAAGCGAGGCGAACGCGAGTTCGTCGCGGATGACCTTCGATCGACCGGCAGAACCGGGAGTATAAATCTGCATTCTCGACGAAAGTGGTCGTGGCGTACGTATTCGATCGGCTGAGACGGGGCAGGCCGGGCTGGGCTTTCCGGAAACTTTTCGGAATCTCAGGGTGTTTGAACTTTGCGAAGAAGCGATTGCGATGCTCGACTGCGCAAGGACGCAATAGAGACTACCAGCTCTGCATTTTTACAAGAACGATCCTATAAATCTTTTTTTCTTCTTTTTAATAACCGAGATAGCAGCATATATATATATATGTGTGTGTGTGTGTGTGTGTGTGTATACACCACACCGCGATTCTGTAGAATTTTTGTGTCAGAACTTTCTCGATAATTAATTGTCGCAACTGACTGCACAAGGATGGCGGAAACAACTCCGTTCCGCATTTTTGCACAATGAACAATGTAAACCGCAATTCCTTTTTGCAGCGACCGATACACGAATGCCGCATCGTGACAGATTCGCGCAGTGAATTTGCAGAATTTTGATACATCTGAACTTTTCAGATAATTTATTATTACGATTATATACAGGATAAGGCCATCTGAATTACTTTGAAAATATGGAGAATAGAAAAAATGTTAAATACGAAAGGGGTTGTAGGGTTTTTTAAGTGACATCACATCAACGATACTAGTATGACCTTGAACAGCGTCATCAAAGTTAGGGGAAGGTCATCTTGAATTTTTTAAATGAAAACCCTCATTTTTTATATAATCTGTTTTTTACCAACTTTGAACAGCTTTTGTCTGGAATATTTTTTTATTTGCCTAATATCTATTGAGATATTTAAGGAAACTTGAAAATTTTTTACGATTTATCAGTAACTATTTATCGAAAAAAAAATGATACTAGACTTTTTTCACTTTATTTGGTCTAAAGAATAATGTTGTTATAATAATGCTCTAACTTGTTAACTTGATGACCTTCGGAATTTTCAGAATCATCATGTTAACAGAAGTTAGGGCATTATTGTAATTGCATATTCTTGAGGCCAAATAAAGTAAAAATATCTGGTACACTACTTTTATCTTAAACAAAATATTAAAGTTACCAAGTTTTCCTTGAATATCTCAAAGAATATTAGGCAAATAAAAAAAATGTTTCAGACAAAAGTTGTTCAAATTAATCGGTAGAAAAAGATTGATACAATAAAGAAGGGGGTTTCCGCTGAAAAAATTCAAAATAACCTTTCCGTAACCTTGATGACGTTGTTCAAGGTCGTACTAGTATATCTGACGCGTGACTTAAAATCCTACAACTTCTGTATTTAACATTTTTTTTCTATCTTGCATATTTTCCAACGCTGCCATATTGGATCCGTTATCATGAACTTCTAAAATTTGATTCCGGATTCATAGTCACCGATCCAAAGAAACACGGATGTATCAAGTTTAATGTAAATCCGTTGAAAATTGGCAGAGCTATTCGTGGTGCTTATATATGAGTCACTAGCAGTTGTGGCACTTTTTTCCCCTCATATACGAGTTATTACCAGTAAACTGATTAATTGTTCGAATGCGATAATACAAAAGACGAAATCCTTCGCGACAATTAACCTGCCCGCGTCGACTCTCAGCAGCGTCTCGTTGTTCCCCCTAGTTTACGATTTTTTTGTCAGAATTCTCTCACACGCAGTTTACGCGATGACGGATTCCCGCACGACAAAATACGTAGGAAGGAAGAGCCCGTGGGAAAGCGCGACGATTCGAAAAGAAAGCGAGCGCGCGGGGCAAAATTACACAGATCGATGCTCCTCGGAAGAAAAGATGATATAAAAGGTAGGGATGATTATATAAAAAATTTCCACTTAGAAAGATTCAAGGTAACCTTTTCGTAACTTTGATGAGGCTGTTCAAGGTCGTATTAATATTGCTATGTGATGCGTCACTTAAACTCTACAACTTCTATATTTAACATTTTTTTCCATTTTGCATATTTATTATCGTAAAGTATTGAAGTGGCTTGTTTTAGGGATGTCTTGCTCTGTATAGTATATAAATGCACAAAGACGACGGGGACAGCTTGTCATCGATGTTTTCTTGGCAGAAACGATCCCGTGAGTCGTATATTCTCTCGTTCCGTCGCTTGTCGATTGTTGTACAATCCCCGATATGATTTCGCGAGGGTCAGTCAAACGTTGCGCCAACGTTTTCCGACTTGCGTTGCCCAACATCGGTAACAATGCTGCAAGCGGCCCTTCTAAGCAACATCTCGAGGTTGCGGTCGAAACGTGCAGAAAACCACCGTCGATCGTAAAATCCGCCGCGAACTGCTCCTCAGCGAGAAACAGGGACGGCGGCCGAGCGAGAGAGTCGCAAATTTCTGCAACCTCGTGCGCGATTCGCGTGAAGGCTCGTCTGTTTCTCCCTACACGCTGTTTAAAAATATTTCAGCCCCCGCTGAAGGATATTTCATCGGATTCTTTGGCTCTTCTCTCTCTTCCCCCCCTCTCTCTCTCTCTCTCTCTCTCTCAATCTATCTATCTTACACACACACACACACACACACACACACACACACAAATACATATATGCACATTCTCCCTCTCGGTTGGAGTCGACGAGTGTGCGTTCCGCGACCGCACTCGTCCCGGTTTTTCGCGCGCGGGTGCGATAGCCTCTTTCCTCCTTTTTCCCTCGCAGACACACGGATCTTCTAATATATTTCATCGGATTCGGAAGGATGGGAGATGCATTCGCGCATTCGTCGCGCGCGTTGGCGCGGAGAGAAGCTCCGAGAGGGGAACAAAGGAACGAGAGGACAAGAAAGAGGGACGACGACACGCGCATTAAGGGCTGCCTGGGGGGACTTTAAGAGGCAGCACAAAGGTGGGAAGGCGAGGAGAAAGGAGGAAAGAAAGGGCAAAAAAAAAGGAGAAAGAAGGAAGAAAGAAGCATCGATGTGCGTACGCCGGGCATAACTTGCAAATAATGCGGCGTTTTATATGGACGTGCGCGAGCCGACCCTAAGCAAATGCACTTCGCGGCAGCACGCTGGGCTTAAGCCGGGTAACTCGCGCGTGTGCGAGCTAGCCGATCGACGACGACGACGACGACGACGACGACGACGACGACGACGACAGCGATGACGATGACGACGACGACGACGACGACGGGGAACATGCTCATTAACCTCTTCGCCACGACGCTCGTCGACATAGTGTTGACTTGACGGCCGAGAGCAAGCGTAGCGCGAGATGCTTTCATATATACGAGGGGCATTGAAAAAGTCTGCGGAAAGTGGTTATTAGTCGCAAACAGAACGTTATATTTATAATTAATTGATGCGAGCGTAAACTTGTTGAGACTCGTTTTATCGGATATTCCGGCAGCGCTGCGCACGATGCTTATGCGTGGTATTATTAGATGCACAAATTAATTTTCGGCCCCAACATCTACTGTACTGTAGCGCTTCTTTAAACCTTCAACGCCTACTGGTAACTATAGTTACTAGAAACGCATTTAAGAATCCGTAACGTTGGTCGAAAAAGGAGATATTTTCGTTTTCTTTGGACCACTGTAAAAGTGAATTCTTCTTCTAAAAGCTGATATATAGATTGTATGTAGATTCGGTTTAGTCTGTTTTTAGCTCAGTTTTAATAATAACATGCTTTGTCAAATTCCAAGTAGGCATAGTTAGCATTGTTACTGACTACTGTCTATAAGTGCACTATAAATGAATAGATTGGTATCTGTTATAATTTTATACATTTCGAAGCTTTCTCAGGTGCAAAATGTGAAATTAAAAGAATACAGAAATTCAAAATGGCGAATTCAATGTGATGGACACGAAAATCAAGAAATCAATCTAATTTCGTGAGACCTGATGACCTACAGTTTTTTATGCGGCGGAAAATGAAGGGACGATTAACTATCTAAATGGTGATCTATAAGATATTCTTCTGAAATAGTAAACTTGACGCTCTGAATGATAAACTTCACTCACAAATATAGTAAAGTTTCAGCTGAAAAATGTCAAGCTGACTATCAGAGTTATGTCGTATAGATTACCCTTCATTTTTCTCTGTATAGGTTGTTCATTTCGTACATGCTTTTAGGATCCAAGTCATTTTTACCAATAAACAAAAAACGGACGATGAAAAAACCAATATAAAATTCTGATATTTTTTTTGGTTATCTTATAGTCTCTACTTATAGTCTCAGTTCAAAAGAACTCAAATTTTATTCTTAAAACACTTATAAAAAAGTCGGGCGTTAAAGGGTTAAGCGGGAACATTTTCCCGCCAAGTTTGCTACTGAATAATACCAACCTAATAGAATTACAAAAGCCGAGATTCAATCGACATAACCTCGAAAGATTGACCGTGAGAGTAGAAATGTGTCGCACAACGTCATGCGAGACCAAAGTACATATTAGGAGCTGCTTACTTTTCGCGTTTCAATTGATAAAAATGCTTCCGAGGCAAGGGAAATGATTTGTTCGACATTAGAAGAGAATGCTATATCCTATAATACGTGCAAAAAGTGGTTCCAGAGTGGTTCCGGGATGGAAATTTCAATTTCGAAGACGATGAACGCTCTGGACAATCAAAGGAGTTCGAAGATGCCGATTTGGAGCAGTTATTGGTAAAGAAAACCCATTTCAGACCGAATTTGAACTTGTTTTAGCATTACAAGTAACCCAGAAAGTCATTTCTATCCGGCTGCGAAAGCTGGAAAAAATTCAAAAAGAGCCGTTGGGTTCCGCATGTGCTTTCCGTGGACAACAAAGCGAGACGCTACGGCTCTGTCTTTGCTTTCTCGATTTCAAAGGAAGAACTTTCTGCACAAAATAGTGACGGGAGATGAAAAGTGAATATATTACAAGAACCCAAAAAGACGAAAATCATGGATGAATCCAGATGAGTCTTCGACATTAATCGCAAAATCCAATATTCATGCTAAAAAAGTTCTTTTGTGCATTTGGTGGGACTTCAAGCCGTGATACATTTTGAACTGCTTAAACCGGATGAAATACTACATACTGCTGAACACTACATCAACTCCAGCGTGTGAATGATGAAATCGAATGTAAAAGACCTTTTACTGGCCCCTTTTACAAGGGACCGGTAAGCCGGTAACATTGCTGCACAACATCGCAAGGCCTCACACAGGGAAAAAGGGACTAAGGACATCTTTAATTTGTTGGGCTGGGAAGTTTTGCCACACCCGGCGTATTCATCGGACATAGCTCCGATAGATATTCATTTATTCCGGTCCCTTTAACACCACCTTGCGGATTTACACTTCAAAACGTACGAGAGATCGAAAATTGCATGAAAGATTTCATCCAGTCGAAACCGTCTTTTTATCAAATGGGGCAATCCACCGGCTCCCTGAAAGGTGGAAGAAATGTGTCAATATTAGTGGAGATTACTTTCCTGACCTGACTGAACCATAACCTGATTCTATGTGTAAATAGGCTCTTATTAAATAGTAAATAAATTCTCACTAAAAAGGCCAAGAATTAATCTGTACACCTAATACGTCAGTTTGAAATAGCTCTTGCATCTGCGAACATGAATCCAGTTAAATTTCAAAAGTGTGCACTAACATTAAATTCATAGTTAAATTAGGCTGAGAAAAACCTGATATTATTAAGACTATTATAAACGTTTATAGAGACCCATGTACCACAGGAAATCGCTCTTTATGAATGGATTAATGAAGGCCGAGAGAACATCAAGGACGACAGTCGCAGTGTGAGAGACCGTCGTCAACTTCAGTTTCTGAAGAAAAGATTCGTGCTGTAGAAACTCTAAGGAAAAATGATAACCCGAATAGTGCTAATGATAGCTCAGACTTTAGGCATATCCGTAGGATCAGAATATTTGAAGAAAAATGAAGCATTCTGTTTAATTTGCTGTATTCTTATCTACATATTCTGTGAACTTCTTGAACGCCCTACGTACGTATTTCATAATAAAGTATCACCTATGTGTATAATTTGCTTTTGATGAAAAAAGAAATAATTTTGAAAGTTCAATTAAAAAATTACAAATTATACGCTGAGATAACTGTGACGAATATAGACATAAACATGATTAAAATAAACGTGAACGTAAACACACAACAAGTAAACACAAAGAAGAGAAAGATAGATAAATAGAAAAGTAAAGCTTGGTATAATAAATTCCGCGACACGGAACTATACACACAAATCGGCATTACATCGTTTGCGAAAGTTGTAACAAATGTTGCAGTTATGCACTTGGCGGTCGTCGACAAAGTCGACAATCGCACCGAAGAGGTTAAAGTAGCACACTGAAGCGTGAGAACGCGCCCGACGAGACATCGTGTGGCCGCGTGGGTGAAGCTCGAGTTCGATTCCGAAAAATTGTGAGTCATCCGGATCGCGACAACGATGGTAACGGATCACAAAGCGACTTCGACAAGCACACCCTCATCGCACTAATCCGCCCGAAAAACGACAACGGAGATGACGGCGCGCATTTCCACGAGACGACGAGAATCCGATTTTCCGCCGGCTGGCAGTCCCGCGACTTCTTAACCGCGAAGGCGCGAAACGTACACATTTGCGCGGATTGGAAGCATGGAAGATAATGGGCGAACGACAACGACAATTTACTTCGCCTTTTGCGAGCCCAAGGCGAGGCAGGGGGAAAAAAGTGAAAGGAAACGACACAACACAATGCGCGCGCCTACGATTATAATGTAAACCCGCGCGCGCGTCTCTCCCTCCCTCTCTCTCTCTCTCTCTCTCTCTCTCTCTCTCTCTCTCTCTCTCTCTCTCTCTCTCTCTCTCTCTCTCTCTCTCTTTCTTTCTTTCTTTCTCAGGAACGCACGTCTGCGGAATCTCGCGCTCACGAGTGACCCCGATTTTTTCGCGGTTCTCCTCCGCGCGGTTCATTAGAATGCACGCGCGCTAATTTCGCCGCCCCGCCTGCGGCTTCTCACTCTTTCTCTGTCTTCCAGCAGCGGCCCGCTGGGAAAATATCTCGCGAATTCCCCGACGCGCTCTCGATTCCTCCTCCTCCACGCAAGCCTGAGGCTGGTCTCGGTTCGCGGCCCCAAATTGAGAACACGTTAATTGGGTAATTAAAAGAGGACACGGTATACGCGTGTGACATGTTGGAATTAGGATCGATCGTTCCTAATTGAACGATCGCCGTCGTCGTCGGCGTTATTGCCCGCTGTTGGGCGTTAATCGATTAAAATTTTCATGGAATTGATCAAAAGTGTCATTGAGCAAATCGCGACTGCGTACAATGATTGTTTCGATCGGTCATTTTTTTCATATGATTGCTTGTACGCTGATTAATAATCAATTTCGTCGATCGATGAAATTTTGTTCATCATTGCATACGTGACGACATCGGTTAACCCTTTATGTGTGACAACGTTAAGTATGGTGGTGTATACTTATCACCTTTTCTTTCATTTTTATTGTTTACAATCTAATGAAAATAAGTATGATTTCACATTTTTCTCATATATTAATACTCACTTTATACGTTTCCCATGGTTTTTATATCCGATTATTTTTAATTATTTATGAACAAATTAAATTGAAAGAAATCTATTTAAAAAATTTAATTTCTTGGAAAGTATTGAAGATTGGAGGTTGAAAATTTTACTGAATATTACTGAATTTACTGAATATTCTTCACGCGTCAAGATATACATATTTCTTCCAGAATTTTTCGCACGTTACATTTGTTTTATAAACAAATTACTTGAATGAATCTTGCAAATCTGACGAAATTCGTAATTAACGATTTGAAAAACCTTTATATCGCACATCTGACTTACGATTTATTCCGGCTTACAGTAATTTACCTTTATATAACCTTTATATAACAGCCATACTGTCATTTTGAATTTTCCCAACTTGACTTGAGATTTGCAATTAACGAGCCAAAAAACATAGCAATGCAAGATGTCACAGAAATCTGTGGAAAAAAATGCACCGCACAAAGGATTAATCTTGATTCTTAATTTGCCGATTATTTTAGTAAACTGAGATCCCTTAATCGATTCGCGCCCAATATTGTCGCCGAATAATACGCCGACATTGCCAGGAATGATGACAGACGAGTTTTCTCGTCCCGTTTCCCTCAAACTTTTTCTCTTCGCGTTTTTATGAAGATACGTTATTTCGACGCGTGCCATATTGCGTTTTACGGCTTGTCCACAGAACACCACGCTGCCGCCGTAAAACAACTTAATGGCAAGTGCTTTGATGCGGATCTGAGAGCGTTTCATCGCGGGCTCACTCGCACCCCTTAACGTTGATCCATTAGCAGCCGCTCGTGTGTTGTCGTTTTTCTCCTATTAGGGTAAAATCAGTCACTTGATGTTACTTGATGTAGCTTGCACAGTGTTCGCCGGATCTCTAAATATATTCATTTAATTAATAGCGAAAAAACCGTACTCCGTATTCATTTTGATCAAAACATTCACCGTCACTTTCCACAACTTTTTGCCATCTTTCAGGTAATTGTGATCTGAGCTCACTTCTACAAAACGGTACATCTTTTGAGGCAATGAAATTATCGGCCCATTTTCGGACTTTCTCGACATTAGCGAACAAGTGTAGCGGACAAGTACCGCGCGTGTGTGTTGCACCGATCTGAATAAATAAAAATCAGATCAGAGGCAATGTCTGGTGAGTGGCGTGAGCGTTTTGTTTTCGCAGCAGTATTTTCTTGGTTAAAGCAAAAAAGCATACAGTGCCGTAGATGGATTCGGCTTCCATTTTTTCCTACAATAAAAATGAGATTACGTCGTTACGTCTTAAGATACCGCAGACAAATTTTAAGGTTGTGATATATAAGTAGCTTCTTCAGTTCATAAAGCTCCATAAAAGATCTATCATTTGGCAGTAACTTTTTCTTATTTGCAATCCGACGAACTTTTGCAAACGCCTGGCGCATAATCTCAATTTTACATTTCTAGCTCTCCCTCCCCCCCCTCCTCGCTCGGGTATACTACTTTCCTTCGGCGCGAACAGTTCTTCCCTACTAATCCGTGCTGCTTCAAGAAATCAACCAACTGATCCTTCGACACGGAGGAACGCGCGGAGATAATTACGGCTCTCATCGAGTCAACACCGAAAGTCACTTCGACGTGACGAGCTTCCAAGTGTAACGAAACACATGAGAGACACCTACACTTAGTAAATCAATGACATTCACATGAGAGAAAACCTGACTACTATGTGTCTACTCGTAACTTGAACGGATTAAATGTCGGCTCGACGGCTGTCACATTAAGGGGACTGGAGGAACAGATTGCTGAAAAATCGTGCTTGTTTTTGATAATATTTTGTGACGAACTGAATAAATGTGCAAGAATGAAAATTTTAGGTATAATTATACAACATATGAAGAGTAGAAAAATTTTGTTTATTAACAAATACTCGTATAAATATACGATATATATAGCTGAAATATACTCTCTTTTTTTTTTCAAGTTATCGTTTTTGCAGTAATATCTCGGCTCTCGGTAGTCCGATCAGAGCGAGTTTTAACTAGAAATCTTGAGGAAGATCTTATCATTATCCGATGAACCACTAGAAAAAAAATCGAACAAAATTAACAAAATGGCAGCTATTATTAGGAAAAAATTCAAATTTTTCAGTTCTTTTACTAATAAAAAAATTAATATCTCAAAATGAAATATTTTGACGGGATTGTCCATGGTTCACCTGAGAGCCACATGAACATAATATTATTGCTTTAAAATTTCAAATCGATACGAAGCTCAGTTTCGGAGAAATCATTGCAAAAGGTTGAACAATAAAATTTCGAGAAAAACGCGTTTAAAATTTAAGTGGACGTATATTTATATGAGTATTTGTTTAAAAACAAAAACTTTTCCTACTCTTCATATGTTATATAAATATATGTAAAATTTTCATTCTTGTACACTTATTCAGTTCGTCATAAAATCATTATCAAAAACAAGCACGCATTTTTCAGTAATCTGACCCTCCAGTTCCCTTAACTCGCCGGTTGTGCGTCGTAAAGAATCCAACGTAACGGGAATGGGGGAGACTTCGTCCGGCTTGAAGATTTCCGGCACGAAGCCGCACGTTGTCTCGAAGGATATTCGGCCGCGTTTGTTTCCTTCTGGAGAAAATGGCGCAATCGATTCGCGAGGACGATTTTCTCGAATTCCATGACGCGATGCGTCAGCAGTTCACATGATATCGGGCCAAAGTCACGCAAGATAAGACAGCGAGCTCCGTTTTGTATGAGCGGTCGGGAATGATTCTTGTAAGATGCACAACACCTTCTCTCCCCTCACTCTCGCGATAACGCTGTGTTGGATATCTGATAATTGTTTTCAAATATTTTATTTCGCACATATGAAATATTTTTCTATATTCAGTCACGCAATAGTAAAATTCTTTATTTTGAAGTTGGTAGAATTGGTAGTGTCAAGTTTCTTTTAAGTTCATGTGCTGAAACCTTTTACGAAAAAATCTTGACATTACCACCAATTCTGCCAACTTCGAAATAAAGAATTATATAAAAAAATATTTTTTATTTGTAAAATTTTATTTATTTTACTTGTAGGATTTGGTTATGGCAGTGAAACTGCTCTAACAAAACGAACCGAACATTTTACAGTATTTCATTAATTTTGTTACGGCTCAATGTTAAAAGAAATATATATATGTGTGTGTGTGTGTGTGTGTGTGTAGAAAAAATATAGATAATTATGCATATTAACGGACATTTCGCCGATGACCTTGAACTTTATATATGTTATCGAGGACATTTCCCTGAATAACTTGTAAGAAGTTTTAGTCGGCGGTCATCGTTTATTAAAAAGTTATTAACAAAAGAAGTGTCATTAATCGAGCATAATTTTTCGACACAGTGTACATTTAACACCTAAAACTTGCACGGGGTTATTTTGGGACACGATACATATGAGCAGGGGAAAGGCTCCGCTTCTCGTCCGCATCCCCTCCCTGAAAAAATCCTACCCTAATCTAACCTAATTTAACTCATTGCATCTTTATATATTGTTGGGCGTTGTTGAAAGGATTAAAACCTTTAAAACTCACGCCCAACAATATATAAAAATGCAATAAGTTAGGTTAGATTAGAACTTTCTTGGAGGAGATGCGAGGGAGGGGTTCAGTCCTCCCCCGCTTATATGTATTATTTAATATTTTTTAATGTACATTCGAGATTTAATGTATATTGGAGATGTATTATATTGAATATACAAGAAGTTACATTTCATTTTTTCTTCTTTCTACGGGTTACGGATAATTTCATAATTGTTGTTTATACAATGAAATATAAATATTGATCTTTATTGTACGTTAAATGCAGAAATTCGTGAAGTAACATCTTAACCACTTCAAAGTTCGAGATGTACTGAATATACAAGCAACATTTGCTTTGTTTATAAACAGTACGTGTCTCTAAGAAAGCGAAGCCTCTTTTTTGTTCATATATGTGTAAAAAGTTTACCGTACTTAAATGTACACTATGTCGAAGAGTTACGTTCTATTAGTGAAACTCCTTTTGTTAATAACTTTTTAATAAACAATGACCGCCGATTAAAACTTTTTGTAAGTTGTAAATATATAAAGTTCAAGATCATCGGCGAAGTGTCGTTAATAATGCACAATTACCAAATCTTTTTTATTTATAAAATTGTATTTATTTTACTTGTGCGATTTGGTTATTCAATGGAACTGCCCCAACAAAACGAGCCGAACACTTTACAGTATTTCACGAATTTTCTTACGACTCAATATTAAAAAAAGTATATGTGTGTGTGTGTGTGTGTGTGTAGAAAAAATAGATGTATGTTGAACCACTTTCTTCTCGGTTTCGTTTTCGCGTAGTATATTTGACATTGAGTCGTAATAAAATTAACGAAATACCGTAAAGTGCGCGCGGCTCGTGTTCTCTAAGAGAACAGTTCCACTGAATAACTAAATTCCAATAGTTTGCAGCTCTCGAATTGCTAACGACGCACGGCCGCGGACAGGTGTCCGTCGCGGCACTGTCCGCATGTCGCACGGAACACACGTCGATTATGTAACGGGGAGCTCGCGCGGCATGAATATGTATATTGTGCCATCGGCACAATGGAGCGGCCGAGGGAAACGCTCGTAAACGTGCGAAAAGAAGCGGCGGATCGCGTCTCTCGCGAAGAGAAGATCTAAGTCGACGATGACGGCTGATATATACACACACGTATACACACAAAGGCACACATAGCGCGATAATGAGCCCGGATGATCGATGCGACGACGATGTAACCGTTACGCAACGTGCGAGCATCGCGGAATCCGCCGGCGCGTCTCGGCCGAGTTTGCGCAAACTGGCTGTGCCGGCGACGAAATCGATCGGTCGATAATAACGTGTACACGTGTAAAACACCGTCGCGGCGCGACGCACAAATAATAAGCCGAGCCGGGGCTGACTGCGCGCGAGAGGCGCGGGCGCGTTGCAATTAAAGCGCGTTTCTGCCTCGTAAGCTGCCACGTGCGTATAATAATCGATTAGCACAGCGGGGCGATAAATTAATCGCGAGGTCGCGGCGGCGCCGGGCCCGGCCGCGACGAGAGAAAAATAATCCTCGTTATCGTATCGGCAGCGAGCACTCGGTTCAGCAATTAGCCGGTCAATTCGCAAATTAGCCGGCACGTTCGCGTTTCCCGCAGCTACCGCTGTTTTATCACGATTACATTGCCGCGCGTGCGGACTACCAGCCTCGGAATGACCGCTGCCGAATCGTATTACCATGTAGTTGAAAGGAAGGGGGGAGGATGATTTTTCTCTGGAAAATGTGCTGGCAGTTTTGTACGATAAGGCTTATATTCTGAACTCTTTCTCGTCGCTAAAAGTGACTCTAAAAGTGGCTTATAGTCACTCAGGAGGCTTACAAGCCACTTTTATAATCACTTTTAACAATAAAACCGAGTTCAAGATATAAGCCTAAGTATTATAGTACCAGCTCTTGCTATCCAGCTGTACTCTCACATTATTCATGACGCTTGAAGGTAGTGTCGGACATTTCTCTCGCGAAGGAGTATAATTTTTCGTGCTGTAAAGTTTTAGGGAGATTTATCTAAACAATCTGATTAATTAATGGCTGTGATATGTAGATTTGGACTCTAGCACTGAGTAAAAAGGTTTGTTGAGTTGATGAAACATCAGCAACCGCAACAAATAGTTTGTTAATGCGGAACTGCAAATGATTCCGTTGTGGTAACAAATAATTCGTTACTTATGATTTGTTGCTGTAACCAACAATTTTGTAGTGGAAACAAATGATATTGTTATGTTCGTCCAAATCATAAATCATAAATTCTAAATCATAAATTTTTGGTTGGTTGACTTTTGCACTGACTTTTGGAAATTTCAAAATCATCAAATTAAAAAAAAGTCAGGGCGCTATTGTAACAATATATTCTTGAGACCAAGTAGAACAAAAAAGTCTAGTACCATTTTTTCTTCCGACAAATAGTTAGCGATATATCGTGAGTTAAATATTGAAAAAGTTATCAAGTTTTCCTTAAATATTAGGCAAAAAAAAATATTAGGCAAATAAAAAAATGTTTCAGACAAAAGTTGTTTAAATTAATTGGTAGAAAAAGACGGTGTAATAAAAAATTGGGGTTTCCATTTAAGAAAAGTAATGATCAGTGAATATCTCGAAAGTGCTGCCATTTGTAAACAAAATAATATAATTGTTTTATGTCATACAACCTTGAAATCATACAACTTTTGTCCGAAATATTTTTACTGAAAATGCTTCGTTGAAGAATTATCGAGGTGCGTTTTTTAAAATGGGACACTCTGTATATAGGATGTCCGAGATCTTTTGGAGACAAAAAATCGTGAAGATTAATATCAGATAAAACTGAGAAGAAAAGTCAAGTACCATTTTGCAAAAATTGCAATAGTTATCAAGTTATTAATAATTGAAAATGACCACATCTAGAGGCCTTTTCAATTGATAAGTTGAAAATTTGCGTACTTATTTGCAAAATAGTAAAGAACTTTTTTGTTCAGAATGACCTAACCTACAAATATATAACGGCTGGGAGTGGCCATTCTCAATCATTAATAACTTAATAATTATTGCGATTTTTGCAAAATGGTACTTGACTTCTCTTCTCAGTTTGACCCCCATTAATCTCCACAATTTTTCGTTTTCAAAAGATCCCGGATACCCTGTATATAACGTAATAGCGTAATAGTATTACGCTATTACGACGTTGCTATTCTTTTTACTAGAAGTTGTACATCCAACGAACATGTATGATTTGTATACTTGTTAAAATTATAAATAACGAAAAATGATTTGTTGCGGTAGCTGTTTGATTTGTTCCCCGTACAATTATCAAACAGCAAACGTTCATTTGTTGACAACAGAAGTTTTTTTCTCAATGCGAATACATCTCAGTTACGCGGTACAGTAAAGTATGTTATTCGGTACAAATTTTCCAGAGGAATGAAAAAAGAATTTTCTTTGTAGAATCGAATATTTTTCTTTGGACAAATGTATCTTTCTCTCTACGAAAAATGATCTGCCGCTTTGCCGGATATTATATATTTTATCTTTACATAACCTGATATAAAGACTGAATCGCTGTCTTATATTTTTATACATGTCTAAATTTTTTACATGGAGTAAATACACGGAAGAAAAACGGTAATAAATAAATAACCATGTTTATAACAACTTGATCGATTGATGAAATTGATTATCAATCAGCGTGTAAGCAATCATACGAAGATAGTCGCAACAATCATTGCACGCAGTCGCGATTTACTCGATGATGCTTCTTTCGTCACTTTTAGGAAAATTTCAAATTCAGCGCCACGTTAATAATTAAACAACACACGCCCGGGTTTCCAGGTAATAATCGGATACCGGGAATTATCATCGCTACGCCGAACACACGATGACGTGATTTATTACGTTACGCGGACGTTATATTACGCATTTCGCAGGCGTTCGCAGTTCGAGCGTTGCGTAAACGTGGCCGATCGCGAACGGCGGAATCAAAGCGCCACCGATAAAGTCCACTGTCGCAGGTGTCGCGCGGCGCAGGTGGATGTTTGTTTGTCCTCGCGCCCGTGCATGCCATTACGCAATGAAAGCGCGGGGCCGGGCCGGCCGTTATTATCGAGGCAGTCGTTGCACCTTATCGTTTACGGCGCAAGCGCGCCGTGAACATATAACGGGTGGTCCGCACGTGCGCGTCGCCGTTGCTTCACGGTACGCCGCGCGCAATTTTCATCGGTGCCTTTTTACAACGCCCGTTACTTTTTTACAACCGGTTCAACGTGATGCCGTCCGAGCATCGGTCCGAGTATTGCGAACGATCGATCTTTTAACTTTTAAGCTGGTACGTTCGAAAAAATCGCACTAATGCTAACGTCGCTCTCACATACCGCTATCATGTTTCCATTAATTTCAGAAATTCTTTATCACGAAAAATACGTACGTTTCGAAATTGTTCGGAATACTTGTAGACACGGGAAAAGATGTTTTAACGCGGCGGTTGGTAAAAAATCATCTCATATAAAAAAAGAAAAAAATAAAATATATTTAAACAATGATGAAAACGCGTTTTACGAGCCGTGTAAATCTACAACTGAACCTGAATTATTTCATTTTGACAATTAATTCAAGCAAAATTGATCCAGATTAACAAAAACGAAAGTATAAGTAACTATTTATTGTATCATAAAACTATATTTTTTCAGAACCGTTTGATTTTTCAGACAGGTCCTGTGCTGGCGTGCCGGTTAAACAGCGTACGCACATCATCTTCCGAGAGTAGACAAGCTGGTATTTCGCACTTTGCGCGTTTGCACGCCGATTTACGTTTTAATTTACAATGCCATAATGTGCACGTTTCTCTTTTTCCCTTTTTTTTTAAGAACGTCGGTTGGCACATTATGTGCCCGCGGCTCATTCATTGGCATCAACTTTTTACTGCGAAAACAGCAACGCGAACGGTAAACCCGGCCTGTGAGACCGCTACAATTTTTTAAGCTCGTATCACACGTTTCCAGTGAAGGACAACAGGACCATCGCGACATTTGGCGAAGACATGCGAAATTTGGCGAAGGTTCTCCGAGTTTAGAGCGCCTCTCGCGGATATCGAGGAAGTTACTGATAAATAAGGCTTCAACGGTAGTCTGTGAGACCGATACAGCATTTTAAGGTTAAGCTCGATTCCTCTGTTTTCCCTTCTTTGGAGAGAAGACCGTCCGTCAGCGAATGACACGATTTCGCATCGAACTGCGTATCGTCGTCCGTCACACAAATAAGATAAGATCACGTCCGATAAATATCACGTGCACATTCGGACTCGCTTATGCCGAGATTTCAGCGCCATTAGTGTACATTACGGATTTACTGGCTGGTGCCAGTGTAAATTAACAAGCATCCCCTTCTTCCGCGGTTTGTGCAAATTCTAAAAACATTGCCGCAAAGAGATACAGGAAAACAGACAACCCGAGAAGAAAAACATTGCCCGTATCGAGTAATCGGCGACGCTACGGCTCCGATAAGGCGTTAATCTGTCATCTTTTCTTTATCTGATTTAATTTGTTTTCTTCGTTAAAGCGAATTTTTCTTTTTTCCAAATCCATGCGTCTCGACGAAATTTCTCGACGTAGAAAGTGGCGTAGAAATACGCGCGAACGCAAAAATTCAACGTCGGCTCGCAGAAGGGAGCTCCTCGGGGAAATCGAGGGAGCGGGGAGAGGGACAGGGGAATGAAACGTAATTTCCAGCGAGCGCTCGTAGTTACGCGTGCTCGCGAGAGAGTAGCCTCTAACCGCAATATTACACGACGGAGTTCCATCGATCTTTCTTCGATCTCACGATCCGTGAGAGATTCCTACCATTCGAACGCTTCTCGAGCTTCGCTTCAGGGCACTACCGGAGAGAAAATCGAAGGCGTCGCTTTATTATATCGTCGAGCGCGCCGCGAGTTGTAACACTCTCGGCGCGACGACTCTCGGGTTCGTTCGTTGTGAAATTCGAGACGTGCGAAATGCCGCGAGTGTCTTCCGCCTGGCCCGTACGGCCGCGAAAACACAAAGCCGAAAGGTAAATACGTCTTGACGGCGCACAGTGGGGCCAGATAACAATCTTTGGTTGAAAATTCTCTCGAGACCTGAATTTCCAACCGATCGTCGACACCAATGGATGAGGTTGATCCTGAATAAATTCCAAAGAGATCTGTCTTGCCAAAATTAAAAAAAACATTTTTTTTCTCGAATTACTAGCTCCAAAAGAGGAAAAATTATCGTTAAACGCGAAAAACTTGTGAAATACTCATTATTCGACACTTATTTCTATCTAATAGCGTATTCCGCGGATTGAAACTATGAAACCAATCAACAGACACCTCGAGATTTATCGATCTTGAACCAGAAACCTATTAACCCACAACTCATATGCCCAAAATACAAAAACATCAAATATAGACCCGTTGAACATAAAACCGAGGGATTTTAAGTCTTAAGCCCATCAACCTAGGAATCTATCAATCCGAGAGAACTTTTTAGCTCGTGGATGCATGAAGCCGTATATATTAAGAGCCCCAAATAATCCAAGAAAGGTGATTCTAAGAGGTGATTATAAGTTCTGGGGTCTCTTCTGGAGGCATTTAGTATCCATAGGCTCGAACCCATTGAGGTCGAACCCAAGACCCACTGTACTTTAAACGATAAACTTTTAAAACAAACCCTAAACCCATGAATCCTGAACCGATGAGTTTTTCAAAATTTCGGCTAGACAGATCTCTTTGGAATTTATTCAGGATCAACCTCATCCATTGGTGTCGATGATCGGTTGGAAATTCAGGTCTCTAGAGAATTTTCAACCAAAAGATGTCATCTGGCCCCACTGTGCGCGCCGGCGCGACGGCTCCGCCAAAATCCGCACCGGACGGTGCGCGTATCCGTCTGGTACGGTGGTTGTGAATGTAAATAGCGTGGATTTATCTTGTTTGGCCGAGCACGACGTGTAAAACTGCATGCGACTGCCGCTATTGAGCGACTCGATCCCATTGCCGATTACGCAGCCGGGCCTCTGTGTGTGGCTCGAGATTGAGCCGCTCACCGGAGATCTGAATTTTCAGCGCATCATGGCTGCGTTCTCGAAATAATGCCGGCCGGAGAGATGGACGTTATTTGTTAGTGAGTGTTCGTTATTGAGAAATGATGATAACGCGGTTATCAAATTTGGGAAATAACGGTTAACGGACTAAAAACTGTTGTTTTTGTAAAATTATATTTTACAAGGACAATAACGTTTAAAATCTCGATCACTGTTTAGGCTGAGTCTACAATAAGTGTAGAGTGAGCTCTAAGCTCTATAAGAAATCGACTGATCATAGTCGACATTTTTATCATATTCAATTGTTTGGCGGTAAATTTCTTAAGGCTTAAAGTCCAGTTTGGGACCGCTTAATTCAGTTGACCGATTGAGCGTTTCCGTTGGAACTGGTCAATGAACGACAATCGTCAGATAGATGCGATTGGTCTATTGTAATAAAGTAACCAACCGTTTAAATTAGCGGAATATTATACTAATGTGGCCTTAACTGTATTGTAGTAGATTGTTAGTTTTAACGAGTTATTTCAAAGTAATAGCAATAACCGTTTAGCTCATCCCTAGTGCTGACAGGATTAACAGTGCCGTTATTGAAACCAGCGTATCAATCGTTCCAAAATCGTCAGCAGTGTGGAAAACGGAATATATTTGCAGCGTCGCGCAGTGATCAGCAGAGTGATGTAAACTTATCTGAATATAAAGATTGAAAGCAAACTTGGAGTAATGGCCGACTTAACAGCAATTTTATTCGGTGCACAAAGTATCGCAAATTCTCTTCGGCATTTTGCCGAAAATAATTTTCAAAGTTCATCTCATCACCAGACGATGAAGAAAATATTTTCATATATTTCAAAAGTTTTATTTTCACTTCCATAAATTATCTAGTAATTTATGTATTTTACAAGTGACATCTTTTATACTTCTTGTTTATATATGTCTAACATAAGTTAACAATCAAGCTTTAATAAGCATTAATAAGCTTGGAATAATGTATGAAATTAGCTGGAAGTCAGCGATTCTCCTTAAAACTTATTTTCATGAAGAATGTAGTAAGTTTTATACTGTAACTATCATACTGAAAACTACCGACACAGCATACTTTATCTCAAGGACGGCCGACAAACATCATTCTGGAATACCGCAGTATCTTAGGAATATACAAATGTCCGCTGTTTTAGATCCTACAGATATCCTACGAATATCCTTTTTAGTAACTTTAGTTCCTTTTCAGAAACTTTTAGTTTGCAAAAATTATTACTAAAAGAGATATCCGTAGGATATCTGTGGGATCTAAAACAACGGACATTTATATATCCCCAGGAAATTATAGAACGTTCTTAGGATAACGTGTGTTGTGTGGGCTATGTTGAAGTGCGAAAACAGCAGAAAAGGTGGCCCTTGTAGGTATTACGGCCGCTCTCAATATCTCCGTTACTAAGTAGCGAATTCCAGTTATTACTTATGGAATTATTTGTTTAGTAGTTCGCCGTTAATGACGCTAATATATCGATACACAACAGCTGGCATTTTTTATAACGTATTTTTCGAAATACTTTTATTTTTCGAAAACTTTCGAGCATTTCGAAATGTTTTTCAAAGTACATTTTAACATTTAATTAGACATGTTTCCTCATTATTTTTAAACTTGAACGTATTGTCACACGGATATATGTTGTACACTTGAATATTTTGTTTGTTACTTGACATTTTATATGACGGTGTATCTTTCAAGTTATGCAAAGTCAAATGAAATAGCATGACATTTTGCTAATGTGGCCTTAAAAGTGCTGATAAATACCGTTTCTTTTTGTATCAAAGGAGATTTTTGTGCCAAAGTAATTATTCGATAAGTCGATTCTATTATAATCTACCACTGTCCACTAGTCCACTGTTGCAAAATTACGTTTGCACTGCACTACTGTCTTTCTGGCAGATTGTATTTTCTAACAAGTAAATCAATATTCACGTTAAAGATTCGCAGTTATATTCATTATTTTTTCCCTTCTAAGAGTTTAATTTGAATGAATATATAATTTTGTAACTAAACACTTTGTGTTTAACACTTATTTTAAACAAAATCAATTTTTTATATCAATTTTAGTGGGAGGCCACATTACCATCTCATTATCTCACCGACCTATTATGCTGCGTTACCGCATTTTTATAAATAACATCCCAAGTCATAAACATTACGTTAATCAAATAAAATAAAATTATTAAATAAAATTTGAGTCTATGATCGATTAAACAACACTGTGACCAATGTGATCATTCAGTTCTCATTTTAAAATATTGATTATTAACAAAGTTATTACAAAATGTGAATGAAGGACAATACTACCTTCTCCTTTACTGTCAGCACATTTCGAAACGCAGCCAAAGTCGCCTTTCGTATTCACAAACTCTCTCTACACACGTGAGATATTGACTGAAGGAAACTCTTCGCGAACGTCATAGACGTCGTTTCGATATTCCGATACATCCTGACAAAAAAATATCGTGTGCGCGTGTATCGCGTGATACACTTAATTAAGATAAAAAGTAACAAAGCTTAAAGTAATAAAGGTTATAAGGTAATAAAGCAAATAAAAAAGTTTAAAAAGTAATAACGTTTCAAGTAATTGCAACGAGGAAAATCCTTCCGCCGTAACATCAACGGCTGCGTCTCAGCGGAGAAAGCAATCTTGCAAGTGCTGCTAAGATTGGTGAATCTGACTGACTGAGGTGCGTTGCTCTTAATCTAAGAGCACACGCCAATCGGATTGATGAATTTTACAACAGCTGCAACAAAGCAGCTTTGTGCTGCCGCGAGTGCAGCCAAATAACACGAGAGAATATTCGTTGGCATAGAAAAAAAGGAAAAGCGGCTGCGCTTGGAAAAAACGAAATTGGCTTCTTTTTCCTCTCAGTGACGACATAAGCGACGACGCGCACGAGCGCTATCCGACCGGAGGTCGTTCGCGTTCCTCCGTGAGATCGTTAGAGGGTTAATTATGACCAACCTATTAGCGCACGAATAACGATAGATCTTAAGCCTCGTAGTAGCAAAAAATCGCGCGAGTATGCGCATACGCCTGTGCAGCCGCCGAGAGGGAGAGGAACGGGGCGAGAGGGAGAGGGGATCGTGCGTACGCAGGAATGTCGTAAAATATTAAGTAATAATCCGCGAAGAATGCCAGACGGGAGGGGTGAGAGGGGGGGGGGACCCGCCCAAGTGCCGACCTAGGGCGATAAAGTATCGCTCGAGCGGCGTCACGTCTCGCGCAGGATCGTTATTAAAGCGGCTACGGTAAACAGTCGAACGTGGGCAACGGCATTTGTCAACACACGAAGGGTCGCGGCTGCGTGAATGAGAGAAACAGAAGAACAGAAAGAGACGGAGTGCGTGTGTGAGAGAAAGAGAGAAAGGAAGAGAGAAATGGGAGAGGGAGTGAGAGAAGCTCAACTCGACGCGCGACGCGTCGCGCATGAATTAACAAGGTCCACTTAATTAAGTATCGCGCGCATTAGCGGCTGTTACGCACCGCTTCGTCGCTCAGGCCTCGCAGGCTTTTTGAGAGGCTCGCCTCTCTCGAGGCGGCTTCTAATTATTCACTTTCTCCGGCGCGGGTCTTTCGCGGCACGACGACCGGGACTTACGGGCTCGCGTCGCGGTCCATGTAATCGCTCGATGATACCTTTCACCGCGACGGAACGACAACAATTCGTTAATCGAGTGTCGCGAGAGAGAGAGAGAGAGAGAGAGAGCAGCGAGCAACCGAGACGGCAACTGAAACGTTATTTCGTCGAGTTATTTCTCGTTTTCGCGAGCAGCACGCGGCCTCCGCGCCGACTCGCGGAGTATAACGGCAATGAGAAAGTATTCGTTAATGCTACAGGCTTGACTGACGTGAAGGTCTAAAGTGAGATACGACGATGAAATAAAAATACACTGCGTGGACGTCATTGGCACAACGGATGAAGGTGTTCATAGATGTTGTTGCATTCAGATGATGTTGCATAAGGTCCAGCAGTTAATTCTTTCCGATTTTCGACAATTTTGTCTTTATTTAAACATCAATAGAACAAAATTAATGAAATATTCTCCGTTGTTATCGACGACCTTACGCTATTCATTGGACAGTTGCCGAATCCCATCACGATGGAAACTTGGTGGCTTTGAGGCTATCAAGAGGCATGGCGCGATGTCTCGCGCCAAGTTCAGCGTAACGAAGTGCGCTCGAACAGCGCGAGGCAGACCGTATATACCTATATTTACGCGAAACTGCGAGTTGTAACGACGTGAGGTATTTATATCTCAGCAATGGCTGTATCAATCCAAGTTTTTTAGTCCCAATCGAGTCGGCCTTAAAAAATAGGAAAAAAAGTGCTTTTATGATTTTTGTGTACGTTGTCTCTAAATGGAGATATTTTAAGATAAAGTTCGAATCACGGAAATGTTCGATTCAGTAAGAAAATAAGATAAGAAACGCTAAACGCACAAGAGTGGGGAAATGTGCATCTCGCTTTTCCGACACCAGAGGTGTTGCGAGCACACTGAAGAAGCAGACAGCAGCGAGTGCGAGTGAACAAACGAGAGAGAGAGAGAGAGAGAGAGAGAGTGATATGCAGAAAGAGAAGAATATACCAAGTCTGTAAATATGAAACCGGAATTTGGCCCTAGCTGTCAATATAGTTACCGTCAAACCGCGTCATTGGCGCCATTTCCATTTGTTGACATCTGACAAAGATTTTCAATTCATTACAATACAAGTTTCATACAACAGCATAGTTTGTAATAGCGTTGGACATGTCGAATTTTGTGCCTGGAAACTACGAAGTGCGGGCAGCATTGATTTTCTGTTACCATTTGAAGAAAACTGCTGCAGAATCGCATCGAATGCTTATCGAAGCTTACGGTGAGCATGCTCTTGGTAAATCACAGTGCTTTGAGTGGTTTAAAAAATTCAAACGTGGCGATTTTTACGTGAGAAACGAAGAACGTGGAAGACCACCGAAAAAGTTTGAAGACAGCGAATTGCAAGTATTGTTGGATGAGGATGACGCTCAAACGCAACAACAACTCACGGATCAATTAAATGTGACACGAGAAGCCGTCTCCATACGTTTGAAAGCCATGGGAAAGATCCAGAAGATGGGAAAATGGGTTCCACATGAACTGAATGAAAGACAGCAGGAAAACCGAAAAACCACTTGCGAAATGCTGCTCGCCAGATACAAAAGAAAGTCATTTCTCCATCGAATTGTGACTGGCGATGAAAAGTGGATATATTTTGAGAATCCTAAGCGTAAAAGATCATGGGTGACTGCAGGCGAACCATCGACATTGACTGCAAGGCCAAATCGCTATGGACGGAAGATAATGCTCTGTGTTTGGTGAGATCAGAAGGGTGTGATCTATTATGAACTGCTAAAACCTGGCGAAACCGTTAATACTGAACGCTACCGACAACAAATGATCGATTTGAATCAAGCTTTGCGTGAAAAACGACCAGAATATCAAAAAAGGCAACACAAAGTGATTTTGCTTCATGATAATGCACCATCACACACAGCAAAATTGGTCAAGGAAACGATTGAGGCGTTTAGTTGGGAAATACTTTCGCATGCGGCTTACTCACCAGACTTGGCTCCGTCCGATAACTACTTATTTGCATCGATGGGACACGCACTTGCTGAGCAGCGCTTCACTTCTTCCGAAAATGTACGAAAATGGCTCGATGACTGGTTTGCCTCAAAAGAGCAACAGTTTTTTTGGCGTGGCATCCACAAATTGTCAGACAGGTGGGAAAAATGTATAGCTAGCGATGGGGAATACTTCGAATAAAATATTTTTTATCATTTTCATACAATAAACCTATATTTTCTATACAAAAATTCCTATTTCATATTTACATACCTGGTATTAGACTGCAGGAGGAGAAAATGTACGAGGAGAGAGAGAGAGAGAGAGAGAGAGAGAAAGAGAGGGGGGAGGTGGGAAAGGAGAAGGAAAGGGAGGGAATAACAAGCGGTTTTTCAAACTATCTCCAAATAATTATCTAACATTTCAATTGACTAGGGTCTACCTATGGTTTCTTGCGTTTAGGATTTTCATGTATAATCCATTTTTCGTTACCAGTTACGATTTTGTGCAGAAAATCTTTTTTTGCTGTCTGGCGAACAAAGTAACGCATTTGAACAATCGACAATTTTTGTTGTCAATTGTTAGATTCCTTTCTTTCTGTATCTTTCCCATACGATGTAAACGATCGCAAATAGCTTTCTGGCTTACTCCAGCTTTCCGCATATTCTGGTTGTATTTGTGTTGTATTTTTATTCAGTAGATTTTGCAACTTCTCGTTGCAACTTCAAACTTTTTTGGTTAACCAGGCATGATTGATCGTGAAAATCAAAATCACCACTTCGAAAACGTTCAAACCAGTTTCGGCATGTACGATCGGTCACAGCATTTTCACCACAAGCAGCACGAATCATTTTGGCTGCTTCCGAAGTGTTTTTGTTCAAATGAAATACGAAATGCATCGCGTATCGAATATGTTCTTTGTTGATAGCCATCGCGAACACTACTGATTACTTGAGGTTATGTGCATCAAACGCCAAACCATATATCATTTCGAAGAGTTAAATGTCAACACTTTAAAACCGCAAAAGAGCGGGAAAATATTTCAATTTCAAAATTTGCTCTGAGCTACGTAAATTTCATCAGAAAGAATTAACTACTAGACCCAATATATTTCTAGATGTTGATATTTATAGATGCTGTCATATATTTATAAATGTCATTCCATTTAGATGTTGTTATATATTTATAGACGCTGTGTATACATTTCTAAGTGGCTGATTTAATCCTTGTAGCGATAAAATTTATGGTCAGTAGAAATCGGTGATTGATAAGTACAGTCTGTTTGATAAGAAGCGTGGCCGGCAGAACTCGATAATTTATTGTAAGGACAATTTATTGTAAGGACTTGAAACAAAATGCAGACATGTTACTTGATTAGAACTGTGATGCTTTCTTATTAATGACTCGTCCAGGCACCTTCATCGTCAATAATTGCTTGGCATCTCCGAGGCGTACTTTCAACTAATTTTACGGCGTATTCTTGAGGTAAAGGTCTCCAGATCAATTTAATTTGTCGAACCAACTCTTTGACTTTCCAAATTTTCCTTCTCTGAAGCGTAAACTTCATCCAGAACCAAACGTTATCGATGGGATTTGCATCCGGTGACTGTAACGGCCAATCCAGTAATTCAACGTCATTTTGTTCTTTCCATGCGGTACAAAAACTACTTTGACATTTAAGATCATTGTCCTCTTATAATATTCATTTTCTATTTTTCCTTATGAACCACGCTTGGGCCACCGACGGTAATAGAGCTTTCTCATAAATTTGGATCATTTTGGCAGCGTTCAAGTTGTCTATGAAGATATATAAAGTGCCAAATCCGTGCTTTGAGAAACAGAACCAAATCCGGTCTACTAGACGAGACTATCAGTGGGGATACATCAGGTATTCGACAAATGGAAACATTTGCCGAAAAACGAAGTTTCGCCGGGAAAAATTACATTCATTATGGACCATCCCGAATAACGATCCATATTTTCTTGCGCCCGATGACTCTTTTCTCGAGCAGTAGAGGTCTCTTCACCGTGCTTCGATATTTCATATTATGAGCACGTAGTTGCCTTCTTACTGTCACATGATGCATTTAGAGCATTTTTCTTCAACGCTGCTTGCCCGCGTAGAATCAGCCTGTCCCGTTCATCCGTCCCGTTTTCTGTGCAGGACCATGTTTTAGTAAGCCATCGATGTTTTTCACCTCTAAGTAGCGATTCACCCACTTATTTACAAATGCTTCCGACTTTCTCGCATATACTTCGCAGCCTGGCGCGACACTTTCGGTCCTTTCGGACGGAGAAACACGCGATTTCGAATCGCGATGCGTATTCTATGTGGTACTCATGACGAAACGTGTCATTTTCTCACGAAGGTCAAACAACAATTGAAGCTTTCACTGCAAAGTATCTTGAACGAAATGCCCAGCACCTGTTGGAATTTTCAGTCCAACGATTTCCACGAAAAAGTTTTGTCGGATACGCTCTTATCAAACAGACCCCATAAAATATCAGAAACGAAAGAAATACAGCACGACAATGTGCAATATGAAATATTAACGTGATATTGATGAACACAACGCAAAGCTTGGGCATTTCTACAAGTAATTTGACACATGGTATGTGCATTCGTGAACACAACCATACTTTTTGTGCGATTGAAAATGGAGTGTAGTGAAAAGCATTTTCGATATTTACCGCTTTATCGACTCGAAGAAAACAGCTACTGAAGCCCACCGGATTCATCTCAGAAACTTATTCTGATTTTTCTCCATCAGTTAAAACATGCGAGTAAGTACTAGTATCGCCGATTTCGATTTGAAAGACAAAGAACGTTCAACCAAAACAGTTTGAAGATGCCGAATTGCAGGCATTATTGGATGAAAACTCAGCTCAGACGAAACATATTTTGAAAAAAATATTAAAATTTAACGTCTTCCAAAAATAAACGTGTTTCAAAATAAACGCAAAAGATCCCTTAAAACTAACCGGAACGCCTAATAATAAATACATTGTATTACTCATACAGCGCATACAGAGATGGCTATCGGGAAGACGGTTATTCAGTCCCCTGAAAGGAGACTAAAGAAGCGCGAAAAAAGCCGGGCGCTTCCGTCAAACGGTCGAAACGCACGTCGTAATCCCGTGAAAGCACTCTAATTCGCGACAGTTTGAAAAATCGCGGCAAAAATCAAGCGGTCGACCTGTCATAGAACATCACTAGCGAGATTATCGCGGACGCGAGTGGTATCGAGGCCAAAGACGGTCACCGCGCGAGAATGAGAGAGAGAGAGAGAGAGAGAGAGAGAGAGAGAGAGAGAGAGAGAGAGAGAGAGAGAGAGAGAGAGAGAGAGAGAGAGAGAGAGAGAGAGAGAGAGAGAGAGAGAGAGAGAGAGAGAGAGAGAGAGAGAGAGAGAGAGAGAGAGAGAGAGAGAGAGAGAGCCCACTTTCTATCGGCGCGACCAGCGCAGGCGGTAGCGTGAGAGCGCTTCCGCTCGGTACATGTCGATAATTGGCGATCGCTCAAATCTCGAATCTGTAATCAAGAGCGACGGCGATATCTGGTTGCCGAATGAAGCCACTTTTGCAAACGAGATCGACTCACGCGACTGTGTAATACGCACATGCGCGTCCGCTATGTGCAGAAAACCATTCGGTTGGTATGACTGAATTTCAGTGACGACAACCGAAATTTCTCGTTCCTCAGGAGTCAATTAAAAATTCGCTTGCAACTCAAGAGAAATTCCATTGGGAGGTCTTTGTTGGCTCAAAAATATGTTCGGTCACCTGAACCGAATGTTAAGTAACTAATGTTAAGGGTGCAAGTTTCGTTCCTCGCATGGATAAACTTCATTTCGTTCATCGCATGGATAAGCGTCATTCGACTTCTTCGCACGAATCTTTTCGGTCGGGGTAAGGTAAAAGTATCAATTGCCGGACATGTATACGGGAACTTATCATTATCAATCTGAAATATTTTCTCTAGAATAATATTAATACTTCATCGAGATATGTCAATATTAGAAAATATTTATTTAAATATTTAGCGATGAATCGTTTTAAATATTGTAAAAATTAGTATCTAACGAAAAAGGAAAATTAGGTACGTGATTAGGTACGGGACATGCTTTGACGATGTTCTTAACATTCTCTTAAGAATGTTTGACATATTTGTTGAGACATTTCTTACTCACTTTGTTGTTTTTATATCATGAACATTACGGTACTCTACCCGATAATGATAAAATATAATTATAAGAATGCATTTAGTTAATAGAAAAAAGTTGTTTGTAGCTAAATTTTATGAGTCTAACTACTGATACAGTAATTTAATGAATGCCTACCAGATATTTAGTTACCGATGCAACTCTCTTTGATGATACATATCCTCGCGAGTATTAATAATTAGGGATAACTGATGTTATAAGATTAATTTCATAAGTATTTTATAAATAAGGCTACTTAATAGTTTCGTCAACATTAATTTAAAAAATAAGTAGATATTCCAGTGCTTTAAAAGTGTACGTTTTGATCATCTTTCATCACAATTTTTGTAACCTCTATTATACAGGGTGTCTCAGACCACCCGTATACCCCTTTTAAAATGAAATTAAAATTGGTTTTTAGCAATGATCGCGAAAATTTTTATGAATCGAGTACATTCTTTCCAATGGCGATTTCTTTTACTTCCGATACTGATCGGAAATTGGTTATGAAGCTAGAAGAAAATAACCATCGAGGAAGAGAAAGAAACAAACAGAAAAGAAGAAATTTTAAATTAGAAGAAAAAAGAGATTTAATAAAAAAGTAAAAGAGACAAAAGAAATCGAGAAACTTGACTAAACAGTCCATAATTTAAAATAAAGCATATAATTGTTATTTTACACAAGATATATAGTTTATAAAATGTTTGTAAACAAAATAATGGTTAACATAGGACGGTATCAAATAGTCAATAGAAAAAAAGCTCAATAAAAATAAAGATTTTATTTGCATAATAATTATGTCCGGATATTAGATGGACAGAGTTTAGCAATTAAGATAATTGTTAATATTGGTGCATCCATGCTCTGTAAAACTTTAATTATTTTTTAACTAATTTTAAAACTTTTCATATCTTTTATTTCCTGACAATAAATTTTGATATTTCAGCTTTTAATTAATTGCCTATTTCTATCATTCAATTTAACGTGTCTTTATAAAATTAAGCAACCGTAGCATTGTGCCATTAAATATCCGGCTGTTGCAACATTTACCTTAACTGAGATTTCATTTCATTTTACATACATTACGATATAGTTTCCACGCCTTTTGTGAGAGCAGAATACTCCGCCGTGATAACTATATTTTCATGAGGAAAAGTATTAGTTCCTTCAGTCGAAAGCAGTTATTGACGCGAATGGTTCTTCGGTTCGCAAGAGAGAATTTTCTCTTACCGCAACCGAATCTCATGTAACAGAAAATATCCAGTTGTCACTAGAGGATATTTTTCCACGTATAATTACGGCCGATATTCCGCGGCGTTACGCTTAACCTCGCGGAACCTCGCGAGCGCGGCGCGGTCTCTTTCCTCGGCGCCGTCGCGGTCGCATCCTCGACGGGATAACTACCCAAGCGCATTTCGCGACCCGACGTCCTCGCTTGACATTTCCTCCGTAATATCACAAATCTCAGGGCGGACAGTTTTTTCCCTTAATTAGCGGGCGGTCGGCTAACGAGCGCTTCACGATTCCGAAAGGTTACGGTGTATACCCAACAACACGCCGCAAGATGCTCGTATCCGCCGTGTACGCGCATCACGACATTATGTATTGTTATTATCGTCTCAGGTGGACCCACCCGACTTCCTCGTGTGACAGTCGCGCGTTTTCCATTAACGGTACGCGCCCCGTTTCCCGGGCGGGGGCCGACGCGTCAATCATAATCGCGCAGCGGGCCGTTCGACGGGGAAAATTGCAACGGTAAATCGAGGGAAACCGATGTTTACCGTAACTCTCCCATTAAAAGACCATCGATCCTTCTCACCGGCAACTCGTTCGCGCGAGCCCGCCTACAGTGAACATCAAAACGATGAAAAAGGTGGATATCGAGCCAAAAATAAAAGTTCGAATTTCACAACTTCATCTACTAGAATGTATTGTAAATAATTCTAATATATGATCCGAATGACCAGAAAGTATCAAGTAATGAATAATATAGATACTGTGAGCGTCTAAAGTCTCGAGTTTCTGTGACAAGTAAAATGTAAATTAAGCGTAAGTCACCTATTTGTGTTCGCTGTATTTTATATAAATAATTATCGATCCTTGTCTATCTTATAGTATATAATTCTATGGTTCTTCAAGAACATTTTTATCATATCTGTTGCCAGATTTTGTTATATTTTACGCATTTTTCTCTACGATGAATTAGAATAGACGAAATCGTAACTCAACTCATACATGTTTATTGAATAATTAAAAAAAATGTCCATATTTGCCTAAGATCTACTAAATAGGATTTTCAAAAATCATTCATACAGTAAAAAACCGTAGATTTCAGCTGCGATCTCGTGCGATCTTTTCTCTTATACTATACATCGTATAGTGGATAGAAACCTATTATGTACAATTGTACATGAATGAAAATTCGGTTCGGAGACAGAATTTCGCCCAGAAATTATTTGTAATGAAAATTTCAGTAAAATTTCTGTTTATATTTCCATAATATTTTACAGAAATATTTTTTTTATTGAATTTTAAATATTCCTGTTTGGTTTCAAGTCAGCGTCACATAGATAAGAAACAAGACATCAATTTTTTTCAATCTGTTGCAACAGATTGAAAAAGAATCGCAAAATTTCGAATAGTCCTTTCGTTTAATCCAGTTCTATTCATACACACGTAATCAAAGGATTTGCGAAGAACCTCTATGCTGTATTGTTATCCTTGGCTGTTTTCACGAACTTCGTTTTACAAAATCCACTAGTCTCGCAATTTTCTCTTGTGTTTTCACACAGACTGTTTAATCTTAAAATTTTCAAAAATATGCAACAAATATTTTATTAATTGAATTTATGCAAGAAGATTTGATATAACTTGCCCAAGGCTAACTTTGGTCTTTACCTTCACGTGGTGCTAGCTGTTGAAACCGAATAGGAACACTATATATTTATATATATTCGTTACAATAGTATTATTATCAAAATGGTATACAAAAATATTAGAAATAAAATATTTTATGAAAATTAATTTCAATAAAACTTATTCCTTATGTTCGGAAACAAGATTTTGTTTCCGAACAGAATTTTAGTCGATGTCCACAGAATTTGAAGTTTCGATCCACTGTGCGCGGCCGTGTTCGCCGAGAGTCCCGCGCTCGTCGATCGATCGATCGGCCGAGCAACAACCGCGGGAACGACGAAGCGCGATCCTAGAGGGCCGCATCCGCGGAAAATCCGATTCTCCACAGCGCGGCGCGGGTCAACACCGCGTGTCGGCCTGGGGAAAAGAAGAAAGAAATACGCCGCGCATTCGTACTGAGAGTGTTAACGACCGTATATTTCATATCGGAGAAAGTTTAGAAAGGAACAACATCGCGCGCGCGCGCGCGCGCGCCACGTCATAAATGTTAAATAAAGCCGGGTCTCTCCGACGAAATGAACTTCGCGCGAACGTTCCCCGTGTGAAGTCACGTTCACGCGGAGGCGAATAGCGAGCTCGCGAGATCGCGGAAAATCGTATCGCGAACCTCTCTTCGCGCGGGAAGGATGCGAACGACGAATAGCGCGCGCCGGCTTATCCTCGCTTTCTCGATAATGAGAAAATTGCGCGCGTGCACGCGGCGCACACGCGCCACGATTCGCCGATCGATAGCGGATATCGCGTAGCCGATAACGCGTAGCCGCGAGCGTCGAAACGGAAGTGATCGATGATGAGCCCCGGCTGCGCCGCGCCCGCGCACTTCCAATCCAGGCGATCCATCCCTCCCAGTTTTTCGCCTTCATCGTGCGATTCGATGTAGGGGGAAAATATCGACGTAATAGAGTTTACGTCAAAACCATTTTTCTCTTTACAATATTTTCGTAATCAGCTCAGCTGGATGAGACCGGTATTGTGATGTAAATTACTAAATAGTAAACAATAGAAAACGAAATATAATGGCAAAATATTAAAGTAATTGTGAAGTAAAAAGCCAAACATGTACATTTTTCAAACAAATATATAGTAATTCCGCTTATATTTTTCTTTTCATTGTGTAATCCAATATAAGGAAAGAAAATATTGTATAATTGAAATTAGGCTAAAATAATATTTCTCTTTACAATATTTTCGTACAGCTGGATGAGAACGATATTTTAATGCGAATTACTATAAAAATAGTCGAACAACAAGAAAAATGAAACATAATAGCTAAATATTAAAGTAATCGTGAGGTAAAAAGCCAAACGCATATATTTGTAAACAAATATATAATAATTCCGCTTATATTTTTCTTTTCGTCATGTAATCCAATAAGGAGAAAATATTGCAACAGAAATTATGTCAAAACCATATTTGTCTTTACAATATTTTCGTACATTTGGATGAGACTGGTATGATAATGTGAGTTACTATAAAAATAGCTACCAATAAAAAGAACGAAACATAATATGAACGAAAAATATTAAAATAATCGTCGTAAAGTAATAACATAAAGTAAAAAGCCAAACGGGTATAACATTTTTCAACAAATACATAGTAATTCCATTTATATCTTTCTACGGTCCAAGATGACGAAAATTTAATAATTTCTCTTAATTTACAATATTTTCTCTCCGTACGGGTCGATGATGTGCTGTCGGAAAAATATCCCGGTCGGGTGACAAAATTTTACTCACTTTTGTCCGGTTCAGCGGGTTCGAGAAATCCCATCCGGGTGCGACGAAGAGGTATCCGCATTTGGATATCTTCCTGGTAGCCTGAAACAAGAACAGAGTTCGATACCTTGAATCATCGTTCCCCGCGTCTTACTTTAACGATGGATCTCGTTTAGCGATGATAATTCGCGGTGAATTTTCTCCTCGTGAAAACGCGCGAAGGCGTTAAGGCGTTCTCGTTCGAAAAGAAAAGACGTTACGGCGAATTACGATCCGGCAGAGTGAGAGTCTCTCGATCAATTTTCAACGAACATCGCGTTTAGGAAATCTCAACACGAGACTCGCGATTCCTCCGGGTTATATTTAACAGCTCTAAAGTTAGAAAGTCGCGAGAGAGAAGAAATGATTAAATTTCTCCGGTGGGGAAAAGAAATTCGTTTCGAGAGTCAACCGAGCGGGCCGCTGGATCCGCTGCAAAAGAAGACGATCGGTGCGATAATGCAAGCGTGAGATAATGTCCGAGGGGAGATACACTCTGTGCCGTAATCTGTCAAAATAAAAGCAATCCTAGAAGCGGGGGAGAGGAACAGGCGCGTTACAGGCTGACAGACAGGGGAATCCGACGCGCGTTATTATGACACGGACTCGATTTCACGGAGAGCGGAGCGGTACCGATTTGTCGGTCCGCCATAAAAAGGCCCACCATTCTTCCTACACCGTGGCACAAGTAAGCGCGGGTCGAACAACGAGAATAAGAAGCAGCTCCGCCACGCACGTATCGTGTCTACAAAATAAACCTCCGCCGAACGGAGCGGGAGCTAATCAAACTTTCGACATTTCGATGCGTCCATCCGGCGGCGGCGGCGGCGGACCCTTCACGAAAGGTCTGTTATTACGTTCCAAGGAAGGGGCGAGGGGTATCACGAGGGTGCTCGAGGTGGAGAAAAGTGAGAGGAAAAAGCAGCGAGGCGTGCGTCGGAGGAGAATGGAAACGAAACGAGACGAAACGAAAGAGAGAAAGAGAGAGGAAGAAAAACACACAGAGAGAGAGAGAGAGAGAGAGAGAGAGAGAGAGAGAGAGGAGAGGAGGCGGCGGTCATTCACGTGGAAACGAGAGTCACGTGTGAGTGGGAAGCTATCTGCGGGGAATCTCGAAGCATCAGGCATTCATCAAGTGCATCGGGCATTCCTCGGTCACCAAACAGACGCCGCGCTTCCTCCATTCCCCGATCCGTATCCGTATTCTGCCCGTTTCCACTCCTCTCTCTCTCTCTCTCTCTCTCTCTCTCTTTCTTTTATTCTCTTCCCTCTACATCCGCGCCGGAGCGCGCGCGCGCGCGATTACGAAAATAAGAGAATTACGTCCCGTAATAGCGCGCCGCTAAATCTCCCGTGCATTTCTCGAGTGCTTCCCGCCTCAATTCAGCCGAGGCGAGCGCGCGGCGGCGCATCGACGGTTTCATTATGGGAGATTTATTTCGATGGCAGTTGAAGGCTTCGGAAGCCCCTTCGCCAGCCCGCACTCGCGGTCATCGGGCTTGATATCGCGGGCTGATATTCCGGCACGATCGTCGCAGAGGCACAGAATTTCGCACGCAAGTCGAAAGCAAACGCAAGTGAGGTGTTCAATTTGCGTTCGTAGTCGGGTGGGAGCCTTTCGGCTTTCAATGGCGCTTGTGAATATCGATACTCGATTCAGGTGACCGAATATATTTCTGGGACAGCAGAAACCTCCTAACTAGGGATGCAACGATAAATCGCTAATATCGAAATATTGAATATTTATCGATATTTTTTTTATCTGCAATAAGATCGATATATCGATATGAATTTTCGTGATATTTCGTATTCTTCAGTCTACAACTCTGGGGGCCTATTACGGTTCTGCGACCGAGATGAAAATTACAAAAGTGAATTCACTAGAATATACCATGGTATATTATGTAATTGGTCGATGTCTAGTATATTCGCTTACTTTTATCATTTTCACCTCGATCGTTGAACCGTAATAGATCTCCTGCTTCATATATGCGGTGATCTCCGGCAAACGACTGCGGTTTATTATATATTTTCTAATAAGAATATGACAATAAGATATTATATGAAAATAAAAATTTTTAAAAGACGTTTTTTAATTTTTCATGTATATTCTTTATATGCACACGCCTATATGTATACATTTTTTTATATAGATATCGATATAAATATCGATATTTTTCAAAATTATCAATATTATCATTATTGATGGTTCTAAATGACTAAATAATATTGTTATCGATATTTTGAGAAATCGTTGCATCCCTACTCCTAACGGAATTCTTTCTGCGTCACAAGCGAATGTTCCGTCGATTTGTGAGGAACACGAAAGGTTTTGCTTGTCGCAAGTTGCCAGATGCGAGATGACTGTTTCCGGGACATTTTCTAGGCGATGATTGAAAAATAGGTTGTTAGAGAATTTTAGTTAAGTTTGAGAGATGGAGGGTAGGAGACAGCTAAGAGATGGCGCACTCGCAACAAACAAATGCGCGAATTAAATACTAACAGACAAAAGTTCGGATATAAACCGTGCGATTGTATTTTTTATCACGATAATAGTTTAGTTGACATCAATTTTCTGAGGTGGCACGTCGAAAACTTCGACTCTATAAATCGCGGTGACCGCGCTCTCAAGTTTCTCTCTGGTACCAATTAGAAATATGAATGATTATGATTATGATTTTGTTGAAATGTTGATTTTCCGGGACAGAAAACTTAAATTCCCGGACACGCGATTCAACCGAATAGTTTTCTACGTGATGCGCACTCGTCGTCCGAGTCGACTCGAAGCGCCGCAGCCACGGACGAGAAAAGTCCGAGAAAATCATTTATTCGTGGCAAACAATGGCGGTAGCAGATACGAGGAGAGATTGAAAAGTTTCCGACCTAATCAAGAAAGAGCAAGATCTCAGTGAAATTTTAATATTTCGCAGTGAAAGAAATACAAAGAGCTGTGTTTCATGTTATTCTAGCGATTCATTGTTTCTGACAGCCTTTCAAAGTTATAGTTTGTCAACAATAGAGAAATTGGAGTATTGCGCCGTGATGACATTCCTTCATTTAAAAAGGAAGACTCCTACGGAAATTGTGTTCAGTATATGGAGATTAGAATTAGATTCAGTGTATGGAGATGCTGCTCCTTCATTTATTTATCAACCGTGAAAACTTGAGCTGCCGAGTTCAAGCATGGCAGAACGAGTATTTTCGACGAGGAACGCTCTGGACGACCAAAAACCGCAACAACGGATGAAATGAGCAATTATGTTCACTAAATCATGATGGACAATCGTCGGCTAACTTTAAAAGAGACGGCGGAGGCTGCTGGTATCTCATACGGGCGCACAACATTTTACACGAGAAATTAGGTATGAGAAAGCTGAGCGCGGTTGGATGCCGCGTTTGCTCATAGTTGATCGAAAACGACATCGGTCGGACACTTCACGATCATGTCTTGAGTATTTCAAGCGCGATGAAAAGGACTTTTTACGACATTTTATTATTGTCGACATCACTACACTCCGGAGACAAAAGAACAGTCAAAGCAATGGACTGCAAAGGACGAACCGACTCCGAAGAAAGCGAAAGCAGTTCTGTCGGCTGACAAGGTGATGGCCACAGTTTTCCCATGGGATTCCCATGGGATAATTTTTGTGCATTATTTGTAAAAAGGGGAAACAATCACCGGAAAATATTACGCTAGGTTATTACAACACTTGGATATGGAAATCAAGAATAAACGTCCGCATTTGGCCAAAAAGAAAATCCTCTTCCGCCAGGACAATGCACCGGCCCACAAATCAGCAGTTGCAATGGCGAAATTGTACGAACTGAAGTACGAATTAATTAATTAATTCCACGTCCACCGTACTCTTCAGATTTGGCCCCGTGCCAATTTTTTCCTGTTTCCAAATTTGAGAAAATGGCTATCTGAGAAAGAATTGTCCTCAGATGCTGAAATGATAAATGCCGTTAATTTTTATTTTGGTACTATTTATTTTGGTTTTAGACAAAAGTTATTATACCGAGGGAATGTGTGACAGGTCTAGAAAAACGCTAGGCTAAGTGTATTGAGTTGAAGGGAGACTTTGCTGAGAATTAAATTTCATTTAGCTCGAAAGGAAATGTTTTTTTCTTTGTCAGGTCGGAAACTTTTCAATATACTCTCGTAATGTCACATAGATAACGGCCGTCGAGCGGAGGAACCGCGTGGTAGAACTTGGCAGAAAGCTCGATCTCGCAAACAAGTAATACGTCATTTCGTCCATTTCCTCGGCCGAGCAGGACTCGCGATCTCCTGCTATCGCGTGGCAACCTCGAAACGAGGCAAGATCGTCCCTCCTTCTCTCTTGCGGCTGCTGCGAGCAAGAACGAGAATTCTCACTCGGCTTTATGGAGAGATAAAAGCGGGCCGCTGTCCTTCTCCTTCGAAGGAGACAACGGAGAAGAGAGAGAGAGAGAGAGTGAGAGAGAGAGAGAGAGAGGCGTGCGAAGCGGCTTTCCGCACGTCTTTGCTTCGGGAAAATTATGGCGCTTCCTTGTACGGGCAAAACGAAAGAGCCTCCGACAAAAACGCCGTCCGACGCCTAAACCCACGACGGAGCGAGCGAATAAGCGAACCCGGGCTTCATTGTGCGCGAGATAAACGCACCGCCGCGCGATGGCAGGAGAATAATTCGCGCGCGCGCGCGCGATTCGATAACCCGACAACACGCGCAAAAGTTCCGCGGTCGGAGTCGGCGCCGATCGGTATTCCACACACAGTCGCGTAATACATTATTCTCACGTCGAATAATCACACCGTCGCAGCCACCGCAGCGGGAGCGGGAGCCACGCTTAGAAAGTCCGTGAAAGGAACGAGGGGACGGACGCGCGCGCGTGCGCGGTCCGCTCGATCCGCCGCCGCCGCCGCCGCCGCCGCCGTTGCGATTTCCGCCGCTGCGGAGGATGTCGCGCGCGGAGACACTTTCCACGCTATTTCATACACAAGAATGTCAAACGCCGGATTCACGGTCCAGTTATCCCGGCGGCCGTGATCGCAGTTACTCGGTCGCCGAGGAAAACGCAACGCTGAAAAGCGCTAATCGAGAGTCTCGCCCGTTGCTCGATGCTCAGTGTCCAGAAAGACAGATAAACAGAGAGAGAGAGAGAGAGAGAGAGAGAGAGGAAGAGGGGAGGTAATTATATAGAAATATCTGTATCACCGTGCACGTTCGTATGAGTAGCCGCGTTCTCGCGATTGAAATTCCATTTTTTCTGTCAGCTGAACGAACTTCCCCTCTCTCCCTCCCTCTGACTCTCTCTCTCTCTCTCTCTCTCTCTCTCTCTCTGCCTTTCTCGACGAGCGTGATTGCGCGCCCCGTTTAACCGCTTTCCGTCCGGGCCCGTATGATTTCCGGCCGGGTCCGTCGCGCGCTCACAATTAACTTCCGGCGTGCTGATTGTCACGTAGAGTCCGGCAGCAACGCGAGCCTACCGGACCATAAATCACGCGCCGCCATTGCGGCATATCGCCGGTTGCTCGAACGTATCGGCGAGTGTCATCGCGCCGAGCAATGCGGCTGATACGTTGCCGTTCGCCGCCGCTGCCCTCGCGGCTAAAAATCTGTGCGCAAGGCGTTTTCCTCTCGCTCTCTTCAGCCTCGCCGAGACGTCGACGACGAGTCGAGTTACATCGGACGAGTTTTGTACGCTCGGAGCATCCTCCGGAGGAAATTTCCTCCACTTTTGGCCCTCGCTCTTGCTCGTTTTGCGACGCAGCCACCGAAATATTAGGTGGACAAATGAATAATCCAAACTTCTTTAAGCGGCTAAGAAATTAAGTTTCAAATAATCAAATCTTCCCGCTCTTCTACGCTTGTATGTAGTGTTGACATATAGCTATTAAAAATTACATTTAGTATGGCGGAGGGCTCAACATAACCTCAAAAATTATTCAGCTCAGTACAGTAAAAAATGGCAACAGATAAGGTGCATATCCGATATTGCATTTACGAATTCCAACAAGGAAAAAATGTTTCAAGAACGTGCGGCGAATCGATTTCTTGCTTTCTCAGTGAAGGTGTGTTACCGTATGATGTATGCATTTTGATTTAGACAGTTTAAAAGCGGCGATTTCAGTCTGAGTGACAAAGAACGTCCTAGAGACCCTCGGAAAAAGGTGGCAATAATTTGGAGCAAATGCTCGCTGAGAATTCAGCACAAACGCAAAACGAGCTTGCAAAGCAGTTAGGAATAACACAACAAATTATTTCAAACACTTACACGAGATGAGGAAGATTCAGAAAGAAAGAAAATAGGTTCCGCATGAAGTCAAGAAAAATCCAAGCCAAGAAAAATCAACGAGTGGCAGTGTGTCTTTCTCTTTTCAATAAGCAGCGTAGAAAGTCTTCCTTGTGGAAAATTGTAAAACGGACAATGAGAAGTGGATACTCTATGACAATCCGAAACGCAGAAAGTCATGGGTAAATCCCGGCGAACCATCAACATCGGTCGCAAAGCCAAAACACTTCGGAAAGAAGATTCTGCTCTACATTTGGTGGGATATGAAGGGCGTGATTTATTATGAGCTTAAAACCGAATGAAACGATTACTGCGGACTGCTACCAACACCAATTAATCCGTTTGGATCAAGAATTAGAACGAAAAGTGCCCGTATAGTGGCAAAAGAGAACGTCCTGTGAAATTGTTGCATGATGACGCTAGGCCACACATTGCTTCTACGACAAAAGACATCATAATGAGTCTTGCACTACTGGGACGTCTTGCAAATTCCAGTGTATTCACCAAACCACATCGCTCCTACCGATTACCACTTGTTCCGATCGATGCGACACGCCTTGTCCGATACGCACTTGAAATCAGTGGATGAGATCCGAAAATGGCTTGACAACTTTGTCGTGTCCAAAGGCACAACATTTTTCCGACATGGAATTCATCAGCTGCCTGAAAGATGGCTTAACCCTTTCATTGCTGAATTAACTTCTCTTGAGAAAATTATTAGAATATCTAGTAGTCCTACGTTTTTTGGATCGCTGATTACGAATCTAAAGTCAGATTTGCCAAATTAAAAATGGCGGACTCAATATGGCGATCATGATGTACAAAATTAATGAAAATTCCAATTATTATTAAATAATGACCAGGTCGTAATAAGAATATATGATTCTAGACGATGGAACTCGATCGTGCTGAAGAAAACTTATCTGGGAAAATGTTCAATATTGCATATTTATGTTTACTAGAGATTAAACATTCATTTTTGAGTAAAATAATATTGAGAGTATGGATAAGATGGAGATATAGAATGAAAAAACTAGGAAAAGAGAACTAAAAAATGCAAAAAAATAAAATTTCGGCCGTTTTTGTAAAAATATTTGTTTATAAAAAAAATCTAACCTGCAAAAAATACTGAAAAAATATATGGTTTTTGTACAATATCAGAAAAATATTTGGTGAAAATTTCAGACCTCTACATTCGATACTTTCCGAGGAATCGATTTTTCCCTAAGAAAAACATTTTTTTCAACTTTGATTTGTTATAAATAATCACAAATGAATAATTGGGTATAAAAATCTATTGGAGTATGTTGAACAACTATTCAGTTATCTGGAAAACTCAAATCCCCGATTAGTTCTTCAAAATTATGTGATTTACAAGGCAAAATCGAATCAAGAAAAGGTGGAAAGTATGTATATACTTCCCACTAACAGTGAAAGGGTTAAAGTTACAGAAGACAACGGCGAATACTTTGATTGACAAATTCGTTTCACTTTCATTTAAAATAAACTTTGAATTTAGCTGAAAATTTAGATTATTCATTTGTACACCTAATAATTTGCCGGCGATTCGAGATGTCGGATTACGTTGAAGGAGCGGAGGCGCCGCTCTTCGAGCGGCATTTTCGATTTTCTTCTTCGTTCTCTTTAGCCTCCGATAGAGTGACCGATGTAATTACGCTCTCAAAGAGAGCGGATGTTCTCCGGACAGCATTCCTCATCTTCTTCTTCTTCTTCTCCTTCTTTTTCTTCGCCTTCTTTCACGGGTTGCCCCCGGGAGACCGATAGAGTCACCGAGATAATTTGACAATTCGCGGCGTTAGAGATCAGCCTGAAGTAAGAAGCGGAGACGCTCTGCGGGTGAGAATTCCGTTCGGCGAGCGGCCGCTCGCGTTCGTCCCGACCGCCAACGTCGTATCATCAATTTCAAGCTTTCGATACGGACGTTTCAATCGCATCGCGATTCACCGCGCTAATTCGCGCTGCAGCGCGGCGGCGCGCTTTCGATGGTTCTCGCGCGATTTCTTCCCCGGCGGAGCGGCGGCAACCTACCTCTACCTACCTACCTACCTGTTGACCGATACCGTAACGGTGCTTCCGTCGACGGTCCATTAACGGATAATTCATGAGTTCCCTCTGTCGATCGCTCGCTCGCTCGCTCGCGGCTTAACGAATGAGCGCTTGCGCAATCGTCGGAGGCACTTGTCTCACAATTGACAATAATTGGACGGCAGGTCGTTCTCGCTCGCTCGCCGGCGCGCTCGGGCTGACCGCTTCCTCCTCCTCCTCCTCCTCCTCCTCCTCCTCCTCCTCCTCCTCCTCCTCCTCCTCCTCCTCCTCCTCCTCCTCCTGGTCGTCCTTGACACGCTTCGCGCCCGAGTCCTTGCCAGTCCTTAAGGCTCGCGAAACGCGACCCAGATGCGCGCAACGGCCGCCTCTAATCTCTAATGAGGCCTAGACGTGAGCGTGCCCCCGCGCTGTCGCGACGACGACGACGACGACGACGACGACGACGACGACGACGCGACGGCGTAGGTGCGTAGGGAGAAAACGCCTCCTCTCTCGACGATCATGTCTCGGCCCGCTCGAACTCTCCTCCTCCGCCGCCGCCGCGGCCGCCGCGAGCTACGCTTTGTTAAAAGCAATTAAAGGTCCGCCGCCTCGTTAGCCAAACAGAGCGTGTCGCGGCGCGGCGGGTCGATGCTTGCCGAATAAGAAAATCCCGTTGCGCGCATTAATTCGCCGCCATCACAGTGGTGAGTTCGATTCCGACACGCTCGGAATGCGGAAAGCACCATTGTCTCTCTCTCTTTCTCTCTCTCTCTCTCTCTCTCCTCTCTCTCTCTCTCTCTCTCTCTCTCTTTGTTTCTCTTTTTCTCTCCGTCTCTCCGCCGTGGCGGAAGAGTTGTGGAACTTTTGCCGGAAATATACGTTTCACCTCCACTGAGCGCTCTCTCGCTCGCTGCAGGAATATTGCAGAGTCGAGACTCGAGCGAAATTCCGAAATCCCTCGCGCGCCATTGGACTTTAGTGAGCTTGAACGTGAGCGAGCTATTAAATTTAATAATAAACGCCGGAGCGAAGAGAACTTTCTCCTCTTTATTAGCCGTTCGAATTAGAAACCAAGGTGCTTTGGTCGCTTAACTACAATCATGATATCCCCGAGAAAATTAAAGAAACATGCGCGAGGTAAATTCATAAATGAAAGCTGATTAAGGTGGCGAAGTGCAAGCTAAGTAAAAATTAATAGAACACGCTCTTTCATATCTCTTGTCTTTCTCTCTCTCTCTCTCTCTCTCTCTCTCTGTTTTCTCTCTCGCGCATACGTGCACGCGCGCGCGCATGCGCACAGAGAAAAGAAAGGCAAAGCAGGCAAATTTCACAGAAATTTGGCAAAAATCGACTTTCCGCCGGGAAAAACGGGTTTTCGCTTGAGATTATGACAATAAATCTCCTCCTTTCCGCTAAAAAATTATCCCGTCGTAATTTTGATAAATATGCTGTTTAAGGGAGTCAACTCAAATGGTTTTAATATTGACATATTAAAATTCACTTCCTGAGTAACATTCAAGAGGTTTCAACCGTTGCTCAAAAATTGTTTATTGAACAATTATTAACAAGAGAATTTTATAAATAAAATATAGTTTTCCGGCACCGTGTACGTTAAAAAATGTTAAACATACATACGAACAGGGGGTTGAAAGGTTCCTTTAAAACAACATCCAATCCTTATGCGAAGATGTATAGGTCATGTTAGATTAGGTTCTTTCAAGGAGGGACGTAGCTCCTGCTTACACATATGTACCGTTTGACACTTTTTAATATATATTGTGTCAGAAAAATAAGCTCTACTTGTGAAACTTCTCTGGTCAGTAACTTTTGAATAAACAATGAGCGATGGCTGAAACCTCTTGAATGTTACTCAGGAGAGTGAGTTCTATAATATAAGGCCTAGTGGTTAATTCTTAACGATTTTCGACAATTTTCAGTCTTTACTTAAAAATCAATGGAACAAAATTGCCGAATTTCATCACGATAGAAACTCGGTGGCTTTGAGGCTGTAAAGTGATCGATGAAATTTCGTACGTCGTCAATTGTCAAAAAATGTTTACCAGACAGTGCGTGTTGCATCGACAGGCGAAACAGGTGAAAATCTGATGGAGTCAAATCTGGAGAATACGCCGCGTGTGGGAGAACTTCCTAGCCCAAGTGTAAGATGGTTTCCTTTGTGGCTTCTGCCGTATGCGGTTTAGCATTGTCGTGCAGCAGGCTGCCTTGTCCATTAAATGGCCTTTTTTCTCAATTGCATCGCTCAAACGTATCGATTGCTCTTAGTAAATCTCTGCTCTAATGGTTTTAAGAGCTGATAGTACAGCACATTCTTCCGGTGCCACCATATACCGAGAAGAACTTGTGTTCCGAAACATTTGGGTTTCGCTGTCGGCGTAGCTAGAATCTACTCATGATGTTTTGCGTTTAGGATTTTCATGCATAATCCATTTTTCATCACCAGCTATGATTTTATGTAAAAAAATCGTTTGTTTTGTTGTCTGGCAAGCAAGATAACGCATGTGGTCAATCGGCGATTTTTGTTGTCAATGATTAGCTCGTGTAAAACCTCCTTTTCTTCTTCTTCCTGTATCTTTCCCATACGATATAAATGATCGCAAATAGACTTACTCCCAGCTTTTCCGCAAGTTTTAATTAGGTTAATTTGTACGATATTTTCTTTCAGCAGATTTTGCGACTCCTCCCTCGTCTTCAAACTTTTTTGGCTGACCGGGGCGTGGTTGGCTCGTGAAGATCAAAATCACCACCTCGGAAACGTTCAAACCAATACTATTTATTGATGGTCATCGCGAACACTACCGATTGTTTGAGGTTATGTGCATCAAACGCCACAAACCATATGTCATTCCGAGAAGTTAGATAAGAGAGCGGGAGAATGTTTCTCAATTCCAAATCTTGCTCCGAGCTACGTAAATTTCATCGGAAAGAATTAACTAGACCTAATAATATCAGCGTCAGCGTCGAGACCATTGGAGGTGGGTCCCTTAGGCAGCATATTATTGACCGTCATTTTTCCAAGGCCAACGGCTTTCCGAAAAGGAGAGAAAAAAGAACAATTCCTCTGTGCGGCAGTGGGAAAGTTCCCTCGTCGGGTCGGCTACCGCGGGTGCACTCGCGTGCTATGCACCGCGGAGAGGAATCCCACGCGTCTCTTGCGTCGCCTGCATATCCCACAGCCGGTGTGCCCGCGTATCGAACCCTCGCTGTGTACTGGAAACCTGTCCCCACCTCGACCGTGAGAGACGTTATCGCGCCGTGCAATCGGCCGATCGAAGGTGGAGGAGAAGCAGGAGAGGGCGGGACGGGGGGACATCCTACGTTCTATCCGCCGCTCGTTCGTTCGTTCGTTCGTTCGTTCGTTCGTTCGTTCGTTCGATATATATCTTTAATTGCGCCAACACGCGACTTCGATAACGCGCATTTTTCTCGCCGTGCGTATCGCCGCACGATCGGCGGCAAACGCGAGACGCAGCGACGCCGAGACGCTCCTCGTTCCATCCCCTCATCGGCTCCCTCATTCGACCCCTACCCCTCTACCCCTCTACCTCGTCCTGGTTCTTAATCATTCGCACGTAACGACATCCGCGCGCGTCCACGTCGACCACATCGCGTACGCGCGCGCGGGAGAAAAAGTCGCCGGCGACTACCACGCGCGGAATGTGTCCGCCGCGCGAAGGGGAAATAAATCCAGACACGGCCATAAATCAATTTCTCTAACAGGCTCGAAAGTAGAACGACCGGCCCGATATGCGCGGCCATCTCCCCTACGGTGTAGAAATAGAAAGGAGAAAATGGAGGACGCGTTCGGTTACAGGATGATGTTCGTCCTTCTGCTTCTCAATGTCGCGCGAATAGTCGCGCGTTTCCACTTCTCTCTCCCTGCCGCTGCCACCCGTTACGTCTTTATCTGCGACGCGAGATACCAGATACTCCCGAGACGTCGTCGACGAGCGATACGCTATCGACGCGTTATCGCGCGCTGCGCCAACTCGCCCGCCGCCTGCCGATTATCGCTACGGTCAATCGTGTTCCAATTATGATAGCAAGCATGATTTACTTGTGACATTGGAGCATAACAGAAAATCGGGCTGTGGTTCCAAGGGACCTCTATGAACCAGCGAGCTGAAATTTTTGGAGTACACTTGGGCTAATGTGGGAATGCTAAATATGCAATATTGATCCCGGCAATTGTTCGTTAGTTGTTCATTAATAGTTTGTTTCGGAAGTTCCGCTGCTCAGCGATGAGCCCACTTAACAACTTTTGCCAGGTTAAATTTGTCCAATCACTTTAAGCGGATCGAGGTCCATTTGACGCACATCTCGTCGCCAAAGATACTCGCGGAGTCGAGTTGCCTTGATGAAACATTGCCTCTGTGCAGCCGAACCTGAATCGTAAAAGTCCTTACTAGGATTCAATCATCTGAGTATTAGCACGGGTTTCTTTGCAGACAAACTCGATGCTATGAATTCATTTGAAGATGACTGTACTCCTTATGTTCAAAGTTAGGTTAGGTTAGGCATATGATAGACTCAGTATATATATTATATTTTGTGATAAACTTATCAATTTTTTTTCTAGTAAAGACAAATAATTTAATATCTTAATATGAAGAAAGTTAGGTTAGGCTAAGTATATTATAGACTTTGTATATATTATATTTTGATATATGATAGAGACTCATCAATTTAGTAAAGATTTAAATAATATTTTAATGTTTTAATACGATGAAAGTTAGGTTAGGTTAGGCTATATATATATATATATATATATATTATAGACTCAGTATATGTTATATTTTAATATGTAATGGACTCATCAATGTAGTAAGGATTTAAATAATATTTTAATAGATTGTGTTCTTTATGTTCAAATATGTCATAAGCTTTTTAGGTTAGGTTAGGTTAGGTTAAGTCAAGTCAGATTAGATCGTTTGAATTGCTAACTTTATTTAACTCAGTAACTTTTTGCTCTTTGTACGATCACGGAAATGTCACTGAAATTCTTGCAATGTTGATGTAGAAGTCAAAAAGTGTGTCTAATGGTCAGGAAGCAAAACTCGTGAAACTCAGCTTCTGTTTAACTGCCAGGGCTAATGTTTTATATTCACCTTTCCCGTACTCAGCGAAATGTGCTACAAAAAGTTCAGCTCGCTGACTCATAGAAGTCCTGCAGAGCTGTGTTCGAAAATTGTTTTGTCGCCGAGAAACGTCCTCGTGCTGAGCGTCACTCCGCTTTCTTCCCCCGCAGCGGAAAGTGCCCGCAAGAATCGACGACACGAGCGGCGGCGGCGGCGCTGCTTTTTGTCACGTTACGGAGGACGACGGACTTTTCTTCCGCCGCGCAATTCGAGTCGGGGGAATTTTCAATCGACCGTGTGTGTATGTGACAAGGCGTCGCGAAATTATCGCCGCGCGATCGGACGCACTTTCACAATAACGACGCGCGCCGCGTTGCGGAAACCGAACGGAAGAGAGAACGAGCAAGAACGTCGCCGACAGGACGAGCGTTTCTCGTTTCGTTTCATTTCGTCTGGCTCCAGCGTCTCTTCTTGTACACACACACACACACACACACACACACAGTGTCGGAGGATATAATTCTAACCTTTCTCTTCCATATGTGTGTGTGTGTGTGTGGCACGTAGGAAATTTGTAGGCACGATTCGTCGAGCGGAACGATCGACTGCGCGACAGCGCATCGCGAATACGTCTCTTCTCTCTCTCTCTCTTTTTCTCTCCCTCCCCCTCTCTTCCTTCTTCGTGCTTCTCCAGGTTGCTCCGCGGTGTATTCGTAATAATAGATTTCTCTCCCTTCCCCCCACGCTCCGTGGCCGCTCCGACGGATTGTATTACGCGGAGAGACGTTTAATACGGCCGGCGGAGAAGAGCCCGGCGAATTTCCACGTTGAATGCCTTTCTACTCAATTAACTTGGCGACCGCGTAACAGCCGGAGGAAAACCTCAGGAGATTACCGATGCCTCGTGGATGCGCCGTGGAAGAATTCCTCGGCGGAGGAGCACGTTCCAGGATACTTCGCCGCGCTTAAAGAACGCCCCGTCCGAGCGATCGACACGCCCTAGACTTCAGCCGTGTCAATTACGATCGAGGAAATGGCCGACGCGCTGAGAGATCGAATTATAGCGCGGCGCGCGGTGTGAAATTCGCCGGAAGAGGAGGACCGCGTGACGGTGTCTCAGGCTAGGCCGTGTAAAAAAGTGTGACCGTGTAAAAATACGGTCGTGCTTCGCTTTTACCCACCCACTCTCCGACTTTGCGGCATTTGTTTGGGTTTCCGGCTTGGGCTGAGGAATCGTGCGGAATCGCATCATAATGAGGAGCTCAGCGCACGAGAGACGAGCGAGAGGCTGAAGCGCGAACGACGAGAGATTCGGCATTGTTGCATCAATCTCACGAGAGTCTCGTTTCCACGGTAGAAACGAATGAGGAAGGACTGATATTAGAAGACATTTCCGGACATAGCCGGGCGCAGGAAAATATTCCGTAGTGACAGCTCGAAATTTTCTGTTACAGGAGATTCGACGGTAATGGAAAATTCTCTTTTGCAAACCAAAGGACCAACTTCACATCAACAACTGTTTTCGATTGAAGAAACTAAAATTTTCCCTCTCGAAAATATAGTTACCGCAGCAGACTAGTACAGCATCGTACTATATCGTATCGTATGTAATGAGAAACGTAACTTCAGTTACCGCGACCTAAAAGTGAAACGACCTTCGCGAAGAAGTCGAACAACGCTGCCAATGACGCGATTTTCAACCCAACCGTGCAAGCGTTTTCTCCCTCCACACGTACAAGCTTACGCTTGTACAAGAACGCTTTATCCTTGAACAAAATTTATACCCTTGACAGGATTAACTTCTGAACACTAGGATTACCTCCTATCACTAGGACGAGTGAATTTTCACCCACAAGTCTTTTTATTATATTTTTGAGTGTTCATGAGCCACAAATATTTATAAATATTATGAACCTTAACAAGACTTAAGAACCTTAAGAACACTACCATGTAATGTGCTGCTATCTAGTGGCAACAGATAAAAAATATCATCAAGTGAGCGTTTTCTCCCTCCACTTACATACCAGAGACGCTCCGTTTATACCGAACTGCTTTTACTAACTCCAGACCTAGTCCAGACTGTGGTCTGTTCTTTTTAGCTGCATTGCTGAACTGGTACGATAAATCAGAGTGAGAAAAAATGTAGTTGTCTCACTCTAACTTATTGCGCTAGCTCAGCAGTGCAACTAAAAAGAACAGACCTGCAAGCGGCAAAAAAGTGAACTGTTGCCCTAAGTTCTGCTGCACTGGTGGAAGGAACAGCAGAATCTGACGCCACTTCTGCTAGGAAAAACGCCTCAGTGTATTTCTTGAACTAGTACAGAAAGTTCAGCTGGAAAGAGCAAACCCCTTTATACTCGGCTCAGGTGGTGACCGAATATACTTCTGAGACCTCCTGGAAACCTCCTGACGGAATTTCTCTCGCGTTGCAAGCGAGTTTTCAGTTGACTCCTGAGGATTCAACTGAAGGAAGGTTCCGCTTGTCGTAATCGAAATTCAGTTGTACCGACCGAATAGTTTTCTGCGTGTGGGCAGGATCCTGCTGTTCTTCGCGGTGGTCTCACAACGAATCGCTCCACAATGAACTGCTTCTCGCGAGCGAATTGGTGCGCGCGCGCGCGCGCAAAGAGAGAGAGAGAGAGAGAGAGAGAGAGGGAGGGACACAATTGAGCCGCGTAAAATTGCCAGCTATCATTATACCACACGCGGTATTCGTACGGTTCGCCGCTACCGGTCGACAATCGGAACCCGTAAGAAACGGCTGAACAAGGTCCTCTCGTTGCCTCGCGCTGTATTACGTTACGCAAGATTAACCTGTCCTTCGCGTTCTTTTTCTGTCTCTCCCTTCGCCTCCCTTCCCTCTCTCGCTCCTTCTTCCTCGTTGTCGTGCGCGGCTCAACGCTATTTCTGGGTGCGCGTTACATGTCGATTACCGGGACTCGCGTGTGTTTTGCAACAACAATGCAGCTGCGTGTACAAGCGCGTACAAACGGCCTACCCGATTACTCGGGCGCCTTCGAAAGAATTGTCCGGGGGAGAGAGACGAGAGAGAGAGAGAGAGAGAGAGAGAGAGAGAGAGAGAGAGAGAGAGAGAGAGAGAGAGAGAGAGAGAAGGAGCGAGAGAGATCGTCGGAGGTCGAAGACGTGGGATCGAGCAAGTTGTTTCGCCGTGCCGAACGGCGGGACGGAGGATTACGCGCACTCGACGAAGAAGGACGGCCGAGGATCGGCAGGGAGGCAAATGAGACAGAGAGAGAGAGAGAGAGAGAGTGCGTGTGTGTATGGAATAATTATCCAGCCTCCTGTCGGCCATTGTTGCCACGCAAATCATTAACGAGCTGCGGCGGCACACGGAGGTGAGAATATATCTCTCGCTTGCGCTGGGAAAAACGGAGCAGCGCGGAAGAAGGAGGAGACGGAGCGGGGAAGGGGGATGGGAGCGAGGCAAATTTTTCCGGCTTCGAGTCTGCGCCGCCCGACAGTCGTGCTTATCGCGCGCAAACTGTGTCATTACGAGGGCGAGTAAAATGTTTTCAAGCGGCGGCGGCGGCGGCGGCGCGCCGCTTAACCGGTCCAACCGAAGAGCCGAAGCTGAGGCTGACCGGTGCGAGCGGCGCGTTGCGATTTAATACTGATCTCCATGCGCATCGATTTTAAATGTTAATCGAGAAAGTGGCCGCGCCCGTTCGTACGTCGCTCGTTCGTCCCGATCCGATTTACACATTATGCCGAGGCATTACATTTTATCCAATCGCGCGAAACGATCACAGGATCAGTGTCAGAGATTGTGTGCGCGCGCGCGCGCGCGCGAGAGAGAGAGAGAGAGAGAGAGAGAGAGAGGGCCGAGCCCGCAAATTATTGTAAATTACACGCATGGCGCGCGCTCGCTCACTTCTGCGGATTTACGCACAACCTCAAAGAGACGCGGCAGCAGCGGCGCGGCGCGACATGAAAGCCGCTGTTCCACCCTCCTCCCTTTTTCTCATTCAGCGTATAACGTTGTAGTGCGATCCGCGATTCGCGTCTGTTCGATCACGGGCGTCGCCGCGACGACGAGCGACGGGCGTCTCATAAGCGTGAAACGCGTCGAGACAGCGAGCGTGGCTTTTCTCCGGCTCTCCTCTTTACCCAACCCGCTATTCATCTTCCGAGTGAAAAGAATCTCAAAATCGTGCGGAGGGCATGTTATTTCGGACCGCCAGCCCGGCTAGTCGGCTGAACGCGATAATTTCGAAGGCGTTCGCGCGGAAAATCCCACCGCTCGAATGCCGGCTGCTTCGCGCGCAGAAGACTATTCGGTTGAAACAATTGAATTTCGGTTGCGACAGGCGAAACCTTTCGTTCCTCATGAATCAACTGAAAATTCGCTCGCGACGCAACAGAAATTCCGTTAGGAGGTTTTCGCTGTGTCCCAAAAACATATTCGGCCACCTGAACCGAACATTAATTTTGTCAAGAGTGCACACGCTCGTTCTTCACACGGATAAACAGAACGTCCTCGCCTACGCAAATGGAGGGAGAGAACACATAGGCGGCCGGGTTGAAAATCGCGTCATTGGCAGCGTCGCTCGACTTCTTCAAACGAATTTTTTCGGTCGCGGTAAGGTAAACGTACTGAATTACGCCACTTTAAATAAAGAATCATTTTTGAGAGGGAGGAAAGTATTCTTATGTTTTTTGTGTACGTCGTCTCTTTAAGTGGAGATATTTTAATAACAAAGCCCGAGTCACGGAAAATTTCGATTCAGTAAAAAAATAAAATCAAAAACACTAGACGCACAGGAGTGGGGAAATGTGCATCTCGCTTTTCCGACACTGGAAGCGTTACGAGCGCGCTGAAGAAGCAGACAGCAGCGAGCGCGTGTGAGCAAACGAGAGAGAGAGAGAGAGAGAGAGAGAGAGAGAGAGAGAGAGAGAGAGAGAGAGAGAGAGAGAGAGAGAGAGAGAGAGGAGAGAGAGAGAGAGAGAAGAGAGAGAGAGAGAGAGAGAGAGAGAGAGAGAGAGAGAGAGAGAGAGAGAGAGAGAGAGAGAGAGAGAGAGAAAGAAGAATATGCTAGAATACAGTAGGAGAAAATGTGAGGGAAGAGAGAGAGGGGAAGGAAGGGAGAAGGAAAGGAAGAGGGAGAGAACAACAAGCGGTTTTTCAAACTATTTCCAAACGGTTAACTAATATTTTAACGTCTGTCAGACTATAATATTTTTTTGCTATGAAAGTGCGATATCTTGCAGGATGCTCACACTGGTAGGACACGCGATTGTTTAAAAATATCAATATTGAGAAATGAAAGCTCGATATGTCTATCAATACAACAAATGTAATAAACACATGTTTAACGTGCGCGATAGACGTAAAACCCAAAGATACAAATAAGAAAACTGTATGATAAGAAATAAAATGACAATAGCTTAGAAAATCAAACTCGAGTTTTACGTCTATTCTATGAATTTATTATTTGATGTTTCACTGATATTAGCGGCGAGTTAAATGCATATTTTTAAGGAAATTATGAAGGTATTATTACTTTAAAAAAATATGATTCTAATTCAATATATTGTTTATTTTATAAAACGGAATTCATTGGTACAAGTAAATCTGTATGTATTACCTAACATTTCGTATATTGTCTCTCACATTATTACAATGACGTTACAGGCTGATATTACACCCAATAAGGGTGCGTGTCTGGGGTTGCTTTTCTACTCAAGGATTTGGAACATTATCTTTATTCACATATTACAATTATATACGGTTTGCATTGTGCTGTTAGTGCTACGGAATGGCAAATTAATTAATTTAATTGTTATCTGGAACGTATCGAGTAGAGTAGGGTAACAAATCTTTTACATTAACTGCGTTCGAAAATCACAATAGATGTAATATAACTGCCCAAAAATATTTTCTGTGATATACTTTTAGTAGAGACGTGCGAACTATTCGGATTCGAATCTAATGTAATTCGATTCGATTCGAATCCGAATCCCTATGATTCAAATCCAAATAATTCGAATAGGAATCGAATACATTATCGTTTGCGTGCATGAGCTACAAAACGGGTCAGCTGGGCCTCTATGTTTGAACTATTAACTTGTAATTAACTTAACTTATAATTAATAACTTAATTATAAATTATTTTAAATATATATTTTACTTTAAGATGATATTGCAAGATCAAGATGATATCAATATACCCTTTCATATTAAAATCCTCCATCATTATTTGCATGTTTAATTGTCATGTTAAATTTTTTAATGATCCGATTCGATTTTATTCGAATTCGAGTGAAATTTCATAGATTCGACTCGAATTGGAATTTAAAAAATTAGATTCGATTCGATTCGACATAAAAATTCTTAATTCGCACACCTCTATCTTTTAGATTTAATATATTAATAATATTCTTCTCCAAAAATTCAATCTGGCAGGAGTTTTATCACTGTGGGGATCCTGGAGTATTTGGGTCAGTATATGACTTTAATAAATCACTTAAATTCGTAATGACAAATAAAAACTTATTGCGGTATAACACGTCATCTTCCTCGAAATTTCTGTATGCCTTAAGAGAACTAAATTTATTTTCGGTAGGAGTTAGATCTACTTGTAGACGCAGTACTTCTCTTAATATCCGTATGTTTCGTTCGCATTTGGAGCGCGAGGCGGTGGTTACAATGAAGGGGCAAGATTGTTTTTTTAACTTTAAAATTATGTCAGTTTGTAAATCCCACTTACTAATATCTGCTTCAAACGCTATAATTACATTTGGTGGATGACTTGAAAGTATTAAATTAGCATAGTCGCGAAAAACCATGCGATAACTTTCAAACTCAAACTGGCGTTTACGTCTATTACATTCGTAACAAATTTCGACATTTCTGCGTTCTCCGTTTTGTATTTTTGATCCTATCAATATAACTTTTAAATGCTTCATTCTCCTAGAGCAAAGATGCAACATAATTTCCCAGAGTAGCACATAATGTGCATCCAAAACATTTGCGACTATTATATGAACAACACAGTGTAAATCATTTATATATAGATCCTGATTCATTATTCCATAATACAGTGTCAACGGTCCTGATAGGTAATCAGAATAGAATTGCTGTAAATCCTGATAATCAGTATGTGCATATTCATCCAAAAATTGTTGTATATTAACAAATTTACGCTTTTCAATTTGGACGGCATTAATCTCAGTGAATCTATATCTACATCGAAATAATGAGATGAAATAAATGTCATGATCCATCTCGTAACACGACTTCAATTTGGTGCAATTTACAATGTCATGATGTATCAAAAGTTCTTCATGATTCGAACAATAGTTCAGGGAATAACACCTCGTACAAGTTTGCAAGTTACGCTGTTCATGACAGACAAAACACGATTTAGCGAGCATGATCATTTGCATTTCATGCGGCATCATATCACGTTGCAAATTATTTTCGACTAAATTTAAGAGATTTTTCCTCGAATTGATCCATTCCTTACGATTGAAATTGTGGGTTTTCCAAAATTCCGGATGATTATGTAAAAGCATTTTTAAAATTCCGCAGATTTCTTGATGATTCTCTTTATTCATTAATTCATGATCGCGGCTACAGTAAAGAATCATGTTGCACGAGAGACATATATTGTTTTCTTCCCCACGTTTTTCTGGATATTCTTTGCACGAATGGCAAATATTTGGATTGAAGAAGTTACGATAAGAGTGAACTACTGAAGACATACTATCTGCTATAGGAAGCGATAGTGGTGTAAAAAGCGGTGGTATATCAGACATGCCGATGTTATGGGCCCCTTGTTGATGAGACGACGAGATTCTTCTGTTGAATATATGTCAATACTTTGATATAATGGGTATTTATAGAGACGCGTTATTTGTAATATTAATTTAGAAATAACGTGTGAAAATCGTTACCTGTTAGCGGGTCTAACAAAATTCTGCTTTCACAGTTTATGCGTACAGTTTAGCGACTGTTCGGAGAACGTCAAGGAGATATCTACATATTATGTTGTTATATTTATGTATTACTATATGTTTATTTATATTTCGTATATGTCTTAGGAATCTTCAAACGGGATTGTCTCTGAAAATATAACGAACATATGCTTTGTTAAATATTATTACAGAAATTTCTCTGAAGCTTTTCATTTGTAATCAGTATCAAGTCCCTTCATAAATATTATAATGCGCGCACTAAACGTCAGCAATGTAAGCACCGGCATTATGCGTCTTCCGCGACATGTATCAAATTCGCTGCGATGTCCAATCAATATAAACGTACACAGACATGTTCTTACGCGTGTATATGTGTGCTAATATATGTGTATTTGCTTCACATTGGACCGCCGAATTCCACGAGTGGCTTTTTGGTTTATGGAATACACCAACCCGAGCATATTTACAATGCGGTTAATTATCATTCGCTGCTACTCATCCATTCGAACCCCTTCATTAGTTCTCCAGTTGCATAACAAACGCACTTCCTGACTGAAAGAAAGATTAAAGAGCAACAATTTCGACGCATTGGCACTTTCTACATTTCTTGTCTTCTTGAAATAAGAATGTCACAATTATGGATGAAAGAATAATATCTTTCTTAACACTAGTCCTCCGTTTGGGTCTATATGACCCGAAGCGCGTGGATAAAACGCGATTAAAGACGTTGTATTCACTTATGTGATTCAATATTTTAGGTATGTGTACGAATTTTGGCCTTATTCACATATGTGAAAAAAGAAAATAAAATCTCACATATGTGCCGAACGCCAGCACGTACACCGTTGTCTCTGTTTTGGGTCATATTGACCCACCATGCATTTTCATGTTTATCGAGTGGCCACAATATAACTTGTGACAATTTTTTCACGAGCTATGAGTTGGCAGTGGATCTTTTGAGAAATCATAAAATGACGATGGTCGGCACCGTTCGCAAAAATAAAAGATTCTTGCCATACCATTTTGTCATTTCAATGTCAAGCATCGTATGATGGAGACGTCTCTGTTTGCGTTCGCTGAAAATCCAGATGTGACCATCAACATCGTATGTGCCGAAGAAAAATCGTTGCGTTGTTCTTATGAGCACCAAGCACCATGACACAACTTGTATTGCAGAGAAGAAAAACAAGCCCGAAATTATTCAATTTTACAACGATACAAAGGCTGGTGTTGATCTTTTAGATCAAATGATCGGCTCTTACACGTGCGAACGTAAAACCAACCGTTGGCCGATGGCAATCTTGAGCGCTATTATCGATATTTCAGCATGCAATGCGCTCGTTTTATACAAAGAATGCAACGCAAATTGGATACATGCCGGTAAGAAATACAAGCGTCGTGAGTTCCTGAAAGATTTGGGTATGAAATTGGTGGAACCAGAGATTATGCGTCGGAAGAAAATGCCAAGGTGTGAAAATCCTGCCAATTTGATAAGAGATATACGTAAACGGACGCTGGGTGAGCCGTCCATATCCGCTTCAGACAACATTTCGGCTCCAAAACGTAAAAGATGCTATATGTGCAAAAGTGACAACAAACATGCAGAGATTTGCACAATCTGCAAGAAAACGATTTGCAAAATTCATTCCGATTTGTTCTGCAAAAATTGTTTGGAGTGAACTCACTCACAGAAACTCTATTTTTCAGCGATCTTATATTCTTATATAATTTTTGTTTCATGCAAAATGTTTATAAATAAATAACAAACAACAAACAAATATGATTTTTTTAAGATAATTAAGTATACAATTATTATTTACATATGTCAAGATGCTCAATTGGTGCTGTGTTTTAATATACCACATCTTTTGTATAATAGAATGGCGCTTCTTTTTATAAAGTTTTATTACATTGTAGTTATAAGTTTTACGTGTAAAAACTTATGTTACGTACATATATGTTTTAAAGAAAAGAATAATTTGAGTTTGGTATACACGAATCTTGAAAAAAAAATAATTTGCTTTACAGATTTCTATGACATGCTACAGCAAAGCAGAAAACTAGATTAATTGTAAGAAAGATATTCTTCCACTCATAATCGTAACATTCTTATCTCAAGATGACCAGAAATGCAGAAAGTGTCAATGTGTCGAAATTGTTGCTCCTTAATCTTACTTTCAGTCAGGAAGTGCGTTTGTTATACAACTGGAGAACTAATGAGGGGGTTCGAATGGATGAGTAGCAGCGAATGATAATTAACCGCATTGTAAATATGCTCGGGTTGGTGTATTCCATAAACCAAAAAGCCACTCGTGGAATTCGGCGGTCTAATGTGAGGCAAATGCACACATTACAAATGTAACATCATCTCAATTAATCCCCAAACGTGTTCAATAGGATTTATGTTTGGTGATGACTGTGAAACACCCGATAAAGGTGCGTGTCTGGGGTTGCTTTTCTACCCAAGGATTTGAAACTTTATCTTTATTCACATAGAATTCGGATGCGAAAAAGGTAGTCAAAATTTATCAGAGAACATTAATACCATCTGCTCAAAAGTGACTTCCAGGCAAAAATCGAGACTGGATTTTGCAAGAAGACAACGATCCGACGATACCGGAGTCGTCTTTGCCGTCAGTGCGAAGAAGAAAATAATATCGAAACATTAGACTAGCCGTCACGATCCATCAGATGCGAATCCTATTGAAAATGTTTAAGGATTAATAAAGATGAAGTTACGTGGCAGAAAAGTATAGACGGAGAAACAACTACGTTTGATATGGCAATCTTTACCTCGTACCCAGTACGCTGAAAAATTGATAGAAAGTAATGTCCAGAAGATGTCAGGCAATAACAGACAACAGCGGTGTGTGTGATTGGACGACCTATTAATATAAAAGCGTCACAGTACTGGCTGTGTTGTGCATGTATAATTTTTCTTATTTTCTTTTTTCCTTTTATAATAAATAGCTTAAAAGTACGTCGCGATCGCGCTCTTAAACAGACTGTACCGCAACTTGAACTTCCTATAATAGAAAATTTCTAGTTGTCACTAAAAAATATTCTTCTGTATGTAGGTCGAATGCGAAAATTCCGTCCGCCTCGAATGCCGGCGAATGTCGCGTATACGCGCGTACGCGTACACGTACACGTAAATCGTCGGCACTTCTCACAAACGATTCCGATTAACCGGCGGGTCATCGTGGCGAGAGCCCGAAAGCGGGCGCAGGTTAAGGTGAATCAGGTAGAGTGTACGTGGGTGGATGGACGGCACGTAGGTGGATGTAAGGTAGACCAATGTCGTGATGCACACTTGTCGAGAATGACTGGCCAAGCCTCTCTCGCTCGTGGTTGCCCCGGGCAATGACATGTATAATATGCAACTACACCGAGAGAGGGAGAGAGAGAGAGAGAGAGAGAGAGACCGGTGTGGCATGATTTCGCTCCCCGCCCCTCCGCCGCCGCCGCCGCGTAGTGAAACCACGCGGATTCACCGCGTCGTGTCGCCCGCGATACCGAGGAGACACTTTGTTACGTGATCGTTGACCGCTCAATCCGGCTCGCTCGCTGTGTATTCTCTCTCTCTCTCTCTCTCTTTCGCGCGCGCGATCCTGCGCGAGCGAGCAGGACACACGGCGGGAAAAAGACGCTCCTTCTCAATCGAGATTCAGTAATAACAATTACGGGGTAAAAATTACAATTTTTATCACAGATTATTCGATAACGACTAACTTGGAGAGAAAATTATAATCTACACGGGAAAAGCTCTTTGAGTTTTGTTTAAAAGCGATTTCTTTTTTTGTAGTCCGACTTGAGATCCGATCGAGATCGAAAGTTTTCGAAAGCCGAAGTTTCGAAAAATTCGGAATCTAACAGAGATGAATAAAATGCAAAGTTTCCTTTCTCAGAATTCTCACGCACGGAGGAGGATGATTGTATCTCTTGTCGTTGCTGCGTCGAGATGCGCTTTTTCTCAGTCGCGATTCGGTAATTCTGATTACCGGGTAAATTCCATTTTCGTCGTAAATTATTCGATAATGACTAGCTTGAAAAGAAAACGATAATCTACACGGGGGAAGCTCTTTGAGCTTTGAGATTCTTTAAAAGCGATCTCTTTCGTAATCCAAATTGAAATCCAGTCGAAAGCCGAAGTTTCGAAACATTCGGAATCTAAGAGGGATGAATAAAGTGCAAAGTTTCTTTCTCTCAGAATGGAGGAGGGTGAGTGTATTTTTTGTCGTTGCTGCGTCGACATGCACTCTGAGCGGTACCATTCGAAGGGAACGAGATCGCGCTGGCAATAAATATGAACGATCCCAACGAGGTATCGGAGGAGATATCAAAGTCAAGCCGCTTCGTCAGGCTCCACTCGGCTGGGTAATACGGCGTAAACGTCGCGGTTTTTCCAAACGCGCCCGTAATTCGAGGCCGCTCGCGATTCCGCGGAAACAAGAAAATCGAGAGAGTCTCTCCCGCACGCAAGCAGAGCCGACGTGCGTCGTCGTGTTCCTTTCGGCCTCCAGCCGAGAGACGAGGCCCGAATGGCAAAGCGATCGGCTCGGCGCCGAAATGAAAAATGCGCGCGGTGAAAATCATTCACGTCGCTCGCCACTTTCTTTAACTCGCGGCCAAGTAATCTCGATTTCACGGCTGTGCACGAAAAGGAATGCTAATGAGTGTTTGCTCATCGAAGACGCGAGAGCCTATACTTTCCTCCTCGGTAATTCCGCCGGCGCATGCGCGCGCGCGCGCGCGCGCTAATCAAAATGAGCGCGCATTTGCATTTCGGACGGGATTTGCACGCGAACGGCGCTTTAAGGATTTCTTGCGAATTTAGGCACGTATTAGCTCGACGAATTCCGTTTTCCCTCACTTTCATCTCACGACCGAGCCTCTCGGCTCGCCGCCGAGAGATTGCACGCTCCATTAACGCGCTTAACACGCGCGCGCGGAGATTTCGATCGAGCCGGGGCTCGACCATTAACTGCACTCCGCGAATAAATGCGACTTTTTATGCATGTACCTGTTTTGGCCCCTTCCTCGCCCCCCCCCCTCATCCCTTCGCGTTACAGACGTACCTTGCAGCTCGCCGTGCATCTGCGTGTTCTCTCGTTATTTCACCGACCCGGAAAGTATATCCTGCGCGCGACTTTTTCATTTGACATCGCGAACCGTGCGCGCCTTTCTCGGCAACACGCTCTCCCTCTCCCCCTCTCAGTCGAGCTGGGCTTCATGTCGCATTGTCGTTAGTCCCGGAGGGTGCCCCCGTACGAGGAAACGCGAGTCGATACGGAAACAATCGGACCGCGGTAGCCAGAGAACGAGCGCGTACGCGCGCGAGTTACGATATACCGTTAGAAACGTTACATATGCGCGGTGCGCCTTAGCCGGATCGTTCGGTTCGTTAGCGATGCGGATTGCGAGTAATGTGACACCGGGATCTCCCCTTTAGATGAAATAGGAAAGTTTCCAGGAAGCTTTGAAAGATCGATCGCGCGCGCGTGAGCGTGCCAAAGAGAGAGAGAGAGAGAGAGGGAGGGAGACTACCGCCCGGATACCAAAGATTCTCTCGTTAGATCCGCGTTTGTTAACTCGTCATAGCGCAGCCGTTGGAAACTGGCAATAGTTTATACCGAATAGTATACTGATTCACGAGAGAATAAATAAAGTATGCTAAACAGTTGTTATGTTCTGGAGTTATCGTCCCGCTCCCGTACGACGCTCGCAGAGCGGCGGAGGCAAATTGCACGCTATGCTGAGATCGGAAAATATGTATTACGCAACGAATTCGGAATCGGATAACGATATGAAAAGGGTTTGCGTGAATTTAGAGGAGTGGAGTGCGCAAAGTAAATTATTCAGATTACTCATTGATTGAGAAATTTTTAATTGGAGTATATTACATTAAAGTGTTTCGTGTTATGCCCCGGTATATCGTTCTTTAGATATTTAGAACATCTCATAAAATGTCGAAAAATGTATACAAAAGAAATCGTAGAATTTACGTTGATACAAATTAGCTGTATTGCTATTTTCCGATCTACGTCCCTATCTATCTGTCAACAACAGTCTTGAAAATGCCAAAATTTGTATTAAAAATATCACATATATTTGATGTAAAAATCGTAGAATTTGCGTGAGCCAGAATTTAAATTAATTTACAAAAGTTATCAGTATCGCTGTATAATTCTAAAAAATTCCACTTGCTTCAAAAAGAATTTATTTTAGCACCTACGTTGCCAATAATAACCTTAAAAGTACCAAAATTTATATTAAAAATATCATATATTTCATGCAAAAATCGTGGAATTTACGTAAACCAGAATTTTAATTAATTTACACAAGTTGTCAACCTTCGCTATAATTCCAAAAATTATACTTGCTCGAAGAAGAATTTATTTTACTATCTGCACCAATCACAACCTCCTTGAAAATGCCTTGAAAATTTATATTAAAAATACCACATATATTTTATGTAAAGATTGTGAAATTTACGCAAACCAGAAATCAATCAGTTTTAAATTAAAATGATACGGATGAATTTGTGTAAATTAATTTAAATTAATTTGCACAAGTTGTCTGTATCGCTATAATAAAATTGCACTTGTTTCAGAAAGAGTCCACTTTTCAACCTACGTTGGTTAAGCTTTCTTGATCTATATTTCTATCACGCACTTCTAAATCCACCGATTCCTTTTTCACGTCACCTTCACGCTCAGATATACGCGTCATTACACATCAGTAGCCGCACGCGCACAAATAGCACCTGCAATAAAACACTCGCAGATGCCGGCCGGACTCGGCGAGACGCTCCAGCAACGAGAGCCTTTTAGACCATTTAACTTGTCCATAGGGTCAATGGAACGCTCGCGACCCGTTATGTGTAATTAATATCAATTCTTTATTCGATCGCGCAACCGCGACGAATGGCACGTGGGCGGCGGACCGAGAAGTGAGCCCCGAAAGGAGAACCCCATGTCAACGATAACCGGGTTATCCCCGACGAGACAGAAATCGTAATTAAGCGCGCGTCAAATTAGGTTAACCTTGAAAGGAAATGGCGCAATATTTCTCTCTCTCTCTCTCTCTCTCTCTCTCTCTCTCTCTCCGGCGGAGGTATTCCGGCGGCCAAAAATGGTATCGCCGGTCGGCCTACCGTTCGGATTTGCTTCAACGAGATAAGTCTAAGTTTCAGCGAGCGACGCGGGACATGCGCCGATAATACGATATGCTAATGATGTGTCTCGCGCAGGCCGAGATACATTTTCGTGAGCAAGGTGCCAACTGGCCGGTCGCGACAGTCGGCAGTCGCCGGCTGCCGATCTTATTCGCCTTTGGATCGGCCTTGCGGAGTTTCGATTTCTTCTCGAATTCAAGCATCGCGCCTTCGTAAGTAGGCGAAAGTCTCGTAGACCAGAGTCGACTCGTTCAACCCCGCCGAATTTGGACACCTTGACGCGCCGCGCCGCGCCGCGCCGCGACTGGAACTCAAAATTGACCGAGAGACACGAAGGGATCCGGCGGGCGTTCTCACGGGAGAGCGGAATAAATTTGCATTTGATGTGATAACATCTCGGTTAACGGCGCGATCTTTCGACGAATCGCGCTGCTTTCCTGGCAACGACGGCGAGAGATCGGCCAGATTAACGTGATCACGGCGATGCAGCAACGGCGAGACCCGATCGACGTTGCCAACAATGTGCTATCGCGGGTCGCGGGGGAATGACTTGTCCGAGCGCGGCTGACACACCGCCGCGGAGGCATGAGACTCGACGTAATCTATTTGTCTATTATATTACGAGGGAGCCCCGATGAGATCGTTTCGGACAAGAGCCGAGGGCGGCAGCGCGCGCTCACAGGCCCGGTAAAAGCGCTGCGACATGCTTCAGCCGCGCGCGAGCGAGCGAGCGAGCGGCCGCACGGTGGGGGGCCAGATGACATTCTTTGGTTCAAAATTCTCTAAAGACCTGAATCTCCAACCGATCATCGACACCAACGGATGAGCTTGACCCTGAATGAATTCCGAAGAGATCTGTCTTGCAAAAATTAAAAAAAAAAATTTTTTTCTCGAATTACTTAGCCCCAAAAGAGGAAAAATTATCGTTCAACGCGAGAAACTTGTGAAATACTAATAATTATTCGACACTTGTTTCTATCTAATAGCGGTGCACATTGGGTCATGCTAATGTCGACGGTAATTACTCTCTATCTCCTCTCATAATGGCTTATGAGCTGAGGTTTATAAGGGCTTTGGGCTCATGGACCATCAGGTTAGGGTCGGATGTTTTGTTCAATGCTCCCCATGTTTTTACTTATTGGGTCCATATGGCTTAATTATTTCTTAATGTGGGCTGAAATGATGAGCTTTAAAATTCTGAGTTTTCTAAAAGTTGATTATAAGTTCTGGGGTCTCGCGCATTTAGTATCCATAGGCTCGAACCCATTGAGGTCGAACCCGAGACACTGTACTTTAAGCAATAAACTTTCAAGACAAACCCTAAACCCATGAACCCTGAACCGATAATTTTTTCAAAATTTCGGCTAGAGAGATCTCTTTGGGATTATTCAGGATCAACCTCATCCATTGGTCCATCGATGATCGACTGGAAATTCAGGTCTCTAGAGAATTATGAACCAAAAAATGTCATCTGGCTCCACTGTGGGGCGGCGCGGCGGTCGGAAATCGTCGGGAACGGTACCTACCTAGCCTAGTCGAGAAAAACCGCTGCGTTTTTAATATTAACCAGCCGACCTGAAACGCGACGTGACGTGGTTTCACGTGAGATCACGCGGCGAAACGCACGCGGCATACGCGCGGCCTGACCGCTCGCATATCGACACGTCGTACAGCGCGACAACAATGGAATCGTTTAAGCCTTGATTCCGCGCCGTACTTAATGCCGCTTAGCCGCTGCCGTTAAGCAGTTAACAGTGTCGCGACGGGTCGTAACGGGTCGCGCGGGTCAACGAGTCGGGTCGAATTGAATTTTCCCGAACGGTGAGGTCGTAAGGCGAGAACGTGCCGTTGCAGGGATCGTCGACGTTTGAACTTTCGATTGGCGAATTGGAGGATATACTTCCGCCGAGAGGATAAAAGCGCGAGAGAATAAAAACGGCCCAGCGATAAATAAAACTGACATGACTGCTCTATCAAGCGTGCTGTTGATTGTTCACACACACACATACAGGGTCAACTTTAAAAAAGAATAAAAAAGAAGCGATAATTTCAGGAATATTTTTCTCTTCAATTGTTAAAGTCTACCATGAGTGAAATTTTACTCCACTCGAATTTTTCATCTTATCGAAAGACGTAAACACACTGACAGTACTAATTTTATTTGATAGATATTTATTCGCATTATCAGTAGTGACAAAATATTATGATAAAACAGATCAATTCTCGCACATGCTTTGCTATTAGGAGAGTGTGATGTAGCTTTGAAAGTCTTTTTCTCTCAAAAACTGATTTACTTAAACAAGATAATGAATGGAAACCTTAATCAAAATATGTTTTCCTCCGTTTTCTACAATCTTTTTCTATTTCTTTCTCGCAAGAGATGGATTCCGCGACGATAAAATGATTCTTCTTTGGAATTGACCCAACTTTCAACATATTTTCGCACTTCTTTCGCACGAAGTTAAACTTCATTGAATGTAACATGAGGTCAAGAGGTTGTCGTGAAGAAGAGTCATTTTGCATCGTTTACTCGCAATTAATGAGCGTTTTTGGACCAATGCTCGTTTCAAATTGTTGTCGATGACGATGAGAGAGCGGTGATGACAGTTTCATTCGGATTTAACAATTCATAGTACACAACATCTTCTTAATCCCACCAAATATCTTTAAACTAAAAACCAAATATCTTTAAACCATGAATTTTGCGCCTCGAAGTGGATGTTGCTGGTCGGCCTGGATCAATCTTTGATTCTTTTCGTTTGGGATTATCAAAATAGATCCATTTTTCATCTCCAATAACAATTCGATGTAAGAAACTCATCATTTTTTATCTGGCGATCAACGAAATGCAAATGTTCAACCGGCTCGTAATAGCATTTTTCGATAATTGATGTGAAACCATTTTACTTCTTTGCGAATCTTTCCCGTATCATGTAAACTTTTAGTAACTGTTGTATCAACATTTAATTCTCGGGCAAGTTCTCAAGTGAATTGTGATGGATTCTCATCCAATAATATTTGCGAATCTGCATTTTCAAGCTTTTTGCTAGTCCCGAGCGAACTGTGTTGTTTGAATGTTGAAATCACTATTTTCGAATTGTCTAAACTAATATTCACGTATCTTAATTGATGGAGCAACATTACCACAAGTTTCTCAATCAAAATTCTATGACCTTCAATTTTCTTCAGATTAAAAAAGCAACACGTGTTAAAAATGCTCTTTAGGAAGTTCCATTTTTTAAAGATGGTATTAACATAATTTTTACTGAGTCCATTGTTAGTAAATGACTAAGTATCATGGATTAGTATTAAATCAATGGGAAACAATATCTGCGATTGGAATGTCTTCGACAAAACCGACATTAAGGCCATCTCTTGCGAAACTCTCAAAACTAAATCACGCTCCTAATATAAACAATAACAAGAAAAGTTTGTTTGAGGTGATATCTGATGGTAGCTTTTAAGAGCTAGTGAAGCAACGACTGGCGCAACTGGCAGTTTCAATAAAATCTACGCTGAATCAGGGAGGAATGAAACTCCCCTCTCTCTCTCTCTCTCACGTGAAATTTCAATTAGACTTAAAGTATAACAGATAACAATCTCAAACGTAAAGTTTGCCTTCCTTTTTTACTTCACTGACACAATTTCACTAATATCGATGCTGGGACCAGAACCGTCGCGCTACAGAGGAAATACCAGGAAATCTGCGTTAATGAGCAATAATATGTCGCAATAGACGCGAGATAAATCTGAAAACGAACCGAGGATACACGCGTAAACGTCGCGGAGACTCCACCGGAGCAATTTCTTTTCGCGCTGCGGACAGACAGTTACGCGCGCGTCCGCCGCGCTGGCTCCTACAATTGCCGCAATATCCGTACGTGACGGCGACATATAAATTAACGAGACCCACGCTCGATCGTATCCTTCGCCCCGAGACAAGCAACCTTCCTCCGCCGCTCCGACGATGCAACGGAAACTAAGCTGGTCATGAAGTTAAGCCGGAGTGCGATCGGCGCCGATCGGGTCGCCAGTTTCTCATGTGAATTTCTCGAATTTCGATTTCAGCAGCGACACGCATTGAGCAACCGTGTCCTGGCCGAGCGCGAGGGGCCGCGGCCGGGTCGGATCTTGAGCCGGAGAGCGTTTCCGCGGCCTTTCACTCGAAAGAGACGCGGGCCTCGAAACCGCTCGCGCACGAATCCCTATCTAATACCGTATCCCGGTTTCGTCACTGAACGCGGCGAGACCGTCGGAGAGACAGCGAGTAGCCGCGACGAAGAAGCCGAGGGGAGAGCCTCCGGCCCTCGTGGATCGCCGCCACCGACGGCGGGAAAACGTCGATCACGACGAGGAAACGTACGAGCGACTGCGCGGAATAATCGACGCGTTTCCTCGGCCGAGCGCGCTCAACGGGGCTTCGCGGGAATCGACTTGAGCGCGCGAGCCATTACGCCGAAATTTCGAAACGAGCGCGAATAAACGGAGAGAGGGAGAGAGAGAGAGAGAGAGAGAGAGAGAGAGAGAGAGAGAGAGAGAGTGAGAGAGTGAGAGAGGTAGAGAGGAGGGAGGAGACGCGGGGGTTGCGCAATAGTTTCTCTCTTTCCCTCCCATGGAGCGGCGCTTTTCGCCTCGCGCCCATTTCGCGCGCTCGAACGGGAGAACAAGACGTTAGCGACGGAAATGACTGTAATCGCGCGTGCAGCGCGAGGGATTTGCGCCGCAGAGAGAGAGTAAACACCGCAGTCGCTTTTCTAACAGCGCGTAATAATCGCGGGAGAAATGCTAGAGTTTAAAACGGCTGCGCTCTCGCGCTCAGTTAACACGTCCGCGAGTAAAGCCGACCTTTGAGAGAGACTTCACTCGTTAAATTTGAGCGCCGACAGGCGGAAAGAGCGGTCGAGGGTTTCCTGTGTATATATTCCGCTTTTAATAGAGAAAAAGAAAGGGGGCGGGGGGCAGAAAGAAGACTTCAAAAGAGTCACGACGGCGCACAGTGGGGCTAGATGACATTTTTTGGTTTAAAATTCTCTAGAGACCTGAATTTCCAACCGATCATCGACACCAATGGATGAGTTTGATCCTGAATAAATTCCAAAGAGATCTGTCTAGCCGAAATTTTGAAAAAATTGTCGGTTCATGGGTTTAGGGTTTGTTGTTTAAAGTACAGTGTCTTGAGTTCGACCTCAATGGGCTCGAGCCTATGGATACTAAATGCGAGAGCCCAGAACTTATAATCACCTTTTAGAAAACTCAGAAAAGCTCAAAGCTCATCATTTCAGCCCACATTAAGAAAGAATTAAGCCATTTGGCATTCATCAGTATTTCTAGGCTCGAACTTAATGTTTTATAGCTGAATATTCAATGTCGAGTATTATTAGGTTCTCGAGCTATGGCTAGATTGGGTTCTTGGACTATTTGGGGCTCTTAATATATACGGCTTCATGCATTCACGAGCTAAAAAGTTAGCTATAAAGTTCTCGGATTGATAGATTCCTAGGTTGATGGGCTTAAGATTCAAAATCCCTCGGTTTTGTACTTAACGGGTCTACATTTGATGTTTTTATATTTTGGGCATATGAATTTTGGGTTAATGGGTTTCTGGTTCAAGATCGATAAGTCTCGAGGTGTCTGTTGATTGGTTTCATAGTTTCAATCCGCGGAATACGCTATTAGATAGAAATAAATGTCGAATAATGAGTATTTCACAAGTTTCTCGCGTTTAACGATAATTTTTCCTCTTTTGGGGCTAGTAATTCGAGAAAAAAATTTTTTTTTAATTTTGGCAAGACAAATCTCTTCGGAATTTATTCAGTATCAACCTCATCCATTGGTGTCGATGATCGGTTGGAAATTCAGGTCTCGAGAGAATTTTCAACCAAAGAATGTCATCTGGCCCCACTATGCGGCGATCGGCTGCTCGAGGACTTTTCTGTCCTCGCGACAAGAGAAAGAGAGAGAGAGAGAGAGAGAGAGAGAGAGAGAGAGAGACGCGTGCTCGCCGGTCTTTACAGCCCGGCTGCGAGTTTATCAGCTCGCACGAGCGCTCTTTCGGGAATCAAGTGCTCTTTATATCGGGAAGTATCCTGCGCGCAAGGTCGCGGGTCGTAACCCCCGGCAGGCCGAGCCTCTTTACGAGGAGTACTGTTACTGACACAGTGGCACGCTTTAAGGCGACCTCGTCGGCCTCGCTATTCTCGAAAGCACCTGCGCCGACGACGCAGTCCTTATCCTCGCAGCGATCGCCGACACCCTTCGCACACCCTTGTGCTGCCCTTCATTCGTATTTCCCTCCGACCCCTGCAAGTTTTCGTCTCTTCACAGAGATTCCCTCAGCTGACCTCCCGATGGCGGTGATGCACCCACCAATTAGCGGCCGCTGTCCCACTTGTGGGACGCCACCTTACTTATACAGGAAAATCATCTGATACGCAGGATGAGCCAAGTAACTCATTATAAGCCATTTCCTCCGAAAAAACATTGAAGGTATGAACTTGAATTTTTTTTTACGCTAAATATGGGATCTTTCATTTTACATTAAATGGAGACTATTTGGAATGTAAAAGGATTTTTGTGGCTAGTTTTTTGGAGATCCTCTCGCTTTCTAAATGGAGCGGAGTGTAATTTTTCTTTTTTTACTTCAGATAGCTCTTATCAAAATTAATAACATTTACATGAAATGTTTCTTTTTATTCTGCATTGTTAAAAAATCACGGAAAGATATTCCGTATAATTTATTGGGTATATTTATAAACGTTGTTTCAAGTTATGTCAAGTAGGTTCATGTTCGGCATTGATAAGGTAATTTCTTCCGAGGTATCAACAACTTTACGCTTGACTGAATTAGCTAGAGAGACAGATAGGTTCTCGATATTATCAAGTCTGCCTCGCGGATTAGACGTCTGAAATGGCAAAGTTTAACGAAAGTGTTGATATGTTATTAGTGCCGGGTGAATGCCAACGCAACTACCGACAAGTATTCGCTGAATGTTTCCACGCACGCACAAATCGTATATGGCATTTCCACATTTAGAAAAGCGTCTTCCATTTCCATTGAATGACAGTATTAAAACATGGTTCCAGCATAACGATGTCGCAGCATATTTTTCTAAAAATATACCTGTAGGAATAACCGAGCATTATTTCGTATTTTAAATAGAAAGTTTACCTGTGTGTATTAGGAATCTTATGCGGCTTATTAATAAGAGACGATTCTTTAAAACATAACCACACATTTTCTTTAATACTCTAACATGAAAAATGTAAGTGAGACTTTACAGAAGAGTCACCACCTGTAATGATCTCCGAAACTCATGAGACTTGCAGTAGCAAGATATAGAAATGATGAGAAGAGAAGACGATATTGATTGCGTAGATCGGCACCCGCGATTAGTAATAGTTCAATCGAAATTAGTATATACCACAATGCGTCAGAAAAAGTCACTGCATATGTTTAACAGAATTAAAACCATACCGGTAGTTCATTCGTGGATTACTTTTGAAGTTCGCTTTGTGAGAGTTTCGTACACTTGACTTGCCGCTGCCGAAGAGAGCTACTCTTTCTTCCTGGCAGTATTTATACCCCAAACAGGTGTCTCTGTACATCGGAGACTATTTACCTATACGCATTTTTACATCGAGAGATGTCGCCAAATGGTCTATATCTCACCTATGTTATTAGACACAAAATCAGAAACTAATTGAATGCGGAGAAATTATTTTGTGGCCATCTCGATCGCCAGATCTAATGTTATTAGATCGATCATTTATAAATAAAAAACCGCACGGACTTATTGGCCAACCCAATATTTCCTTATAATCGGTGAAGAATAACATCAGATAGTCCAAAAAGTTTGCGCGGTTTTGTGTATTAAAGATTAAACAAGGGCAGGAACTTTCAAGGAAAAGGTTATAATTGTTATATGAATAAATAATCGATAACTCCTGTAGGAATAACCGAGCATTATTTCGTATTTTAAATAGAAAGTTTACCTGTGTGTATTAGGAATCTTATGCGGCTTATTAATAAGAGACGATTCTTTAAAACATAACCACACATTTTCTTTAATACTCTAACATGAAAAATGTAAGTGAGACTTTACAGAAGAGTCACTACCTGTAATGATCTCCGAAACTCATGAGACTTGCAGTAGCAAGATATAGAAATGATGAGAAGAGAAGACGATATTAGACGATAAAAGACGTCATTAGACGTCTTTTCGGAGTTACATGAAACATAAAATGATGGCTATTGCTCTTATCGCAAAAGAAAATGTGATAAGAATATGTGCTTGTAGATCGATTATCCCGTTAATCTCCGAAATACGAATACGTAAACGTATTAATACACATTTAGAGAAATCCGTGGAAACCATTTTGGACATTTAATAAAATGATCTTCAAACGTAGAGAATAACACATCGATCAATAAGTCCCGGGACTAACTATTAAAACAACATTTGTTTGCCAAAATTCTTCTTTATTCATCAACATAGTCTCCTTCAAGAGCGATACATTCATTCCAACGCTTTCCTAACTTTTCTATGCCAGCCGTGCCAGAACGATCTTTGGTTTCAAAATAGGCGTTAGTTTCAGCAATCACCTCTTCATTGGAGCCAAATCTCTTCCCCTGGAGCATCTTTTTTTGAGGTCTGCGAACAGCCAATAATCGCTGGGGGCCAAATCTGGAGAATACGGTGGGCGCGGAAGCAATTCGAAGTTCAACTCATGCAATTTGGCCATCGTTACCATCGACTTGTGACACGGTGTAGCGTCACTAAAACCACTGTAACTCAATGACACAATGTCGGAATGTCATGAAAATTTGACACGTAACTTCTAAAGGTTGGTGCTAACTGAGAATGGTATGGATTTGTTATTAGAGGCGCCATTTGTTGGTTAGTCCCGGGACTTATTGATCGATGTGTTACTTCCACTTCGATTTCAAATTCGTTTACTTTGAACATTGTCCCGATGCAGAGATTTCAATAATGCAGAGTAAAAGAAATATTATCTAACCGAATAAAAAGAATTATATCCCGTCGATTTAAAAAAATTAGGCCTTCTTTAAAGCCGCTCACAAAAATCTTGGTAAATATTCACCTTTATTTAACCAAGAAAGTTGGTGTCGTTTTTAGGTCTTGTCATTGTCAATTCTGCACATGCGTACTATCAGTTAAAAGTGTGGTTATGTATATTTCAACAAAAACTTATTTAATCCTTAAAAATTATTATGAAATATCAGCCCAAGCTAATTTTTCTTCTTCTGTTTATAGCAAAATATATGCGGAGGTTGATCTATTTTTTCACATTGTCACTATTGATAGTACGAACAAATATATATAAAATTAATATTGTAGTTACGTTACGTTTTTTAATAGGATCAAAAATTCGCATGGGATAAAATATCACCCATGATAGCCTTTAAGGGTCGACAGAAAATTTACCGATACGCAACACATACGGAAATTAATTATTACGGAAGTTTATTGTTTGTCTCTCTATTGATTACATTATTATTTATGTCTAATATTAGATGACGAAAAAAGTTTGCGCGGTTTTTCTTTGAGTTTGTTGCAATGCAGTCGTCGAATCTTGTTGATATTTGCTAGGCGCGCGTGTTTTTGCGTATCATACACAGATTTGCGTATCAGCACAGATTTGTGTGAGTTGATTGGTGAACTCTGTCGCAGCGTGGTCTCTTAGTGATTGTGATTGTTCAGCCTTTTAACATATCTGTTGAATCGAGTGTAATTCGAGCATGTGTGTTTGCTTTATGAATTCAAACTCGAGTCAAAAGCTGCAGAAGCATGTCGTAAGACATACGCGTAGCATTTGGAGAAGATAAAAGAACGGACTGTACAGAAATGTTTTAAAAAATTTCCTCCTGGCGATGAATCATTCGAAGATGCATGTTCAGGAATACCTCCGTTATTGACAACGAAGAGTTATCGATTATTTATTCATATAACAATTATAACCTTTTCCTTGAAAGTTCCTGCCCTTGTTTAATCTTTAATACACAAAACCGCGCAAACTTTTTGGACTATCTGATGTTATTCTTCACCGATTATAAGGAAATATTGGGTTGGCCAATAAGTCCGTGCGGTTTTTTATTTATAAATGATCGATGATTATTTTTATAGAAGGTAATAACTTTAATCAATTATGTATTGGCCGTTGTTATCTACTATCTTTTGCCATCTTTCGGGTAGCTTCATAATTCCTTGTTCAGAGAACTTCCTGTCTTTCAAAAGGGCAAAAAACTGTTCCAAGTGTCGTTTGACAGTTTCCTCACAAACGAAGTGCTTTCCATTCAAGGAATTTTGAAGGGAGCGAAACAGATGGTAATCTGAAGATGCAATGTCTGGAGAATATGGAGGATGTGGTAAGACATTCCAGCCTAACGCCAATAATTTTTGCCGGGTTTGTAGGGTATTGTAGAGATGTGTAGCCTAGCGTTGTCACGGTGAAAGACGACGCCTCTACGATTCACCAATTCTGGACGCTTCTCGTCTCTGAATCGCTGCGTTCAATTTATTCAGCTGACTACAGTACACATCTGAATTGATCGTTCTGTTCTTCGGAACTAGCTCGTAGAATACAACACCCTTCCAATCCCGCCAAATTGAAAGCATGATCTTATTCGGGTGAAGCCCTGCCTTCGAAGTGGTTTGTGGCGGTTCGCTGCGCTACCCCCACGATCTTTTGTGCTTGATATTGTAGACGACCCATTTTTCGTCGCCAGTTACCATACGCTTTAGAAATGGGTCGTTTTTGTCACGTTTTCCGAGTGAACCGCTGATGGAAATACGTTGAATTAAATGAGCTTCGCTCAGTTCGTGCGAAACCCAAACATCGAGACGGCTAACATAACGAAGTTGATGATTTTCCACGCTCGATTTCGATATTTGGAGAACGTCTGCAATCTCCCGCGTCGTGTAGTGTAGATCGGTGTCGATTACCGCCTTCAATTTGTCGCTATCGATCTCATTTGGTCGGCCTCGCAAACCACTTTTGGCACACGCATTCTTTTACGGCATCTTCACCATATATTGCACAAATCTTTTTACAGGTTTGCGCCGCGTTTTTGCTTTTTCTAAAATAAAAAAGCATAATATGCCGAAAATGCTCGTTCTGGCTATTCATTTTCAGATGATGCAAAACACACAAGATACACAAGCAATATTTACGTATACTTTTTAAACGCACGTCGAAATGTCATCTGTCAATGACTATACGCTTTCAAGACTTTCGACTGAAGATAAAGCTTAGCAGAGCGCGTTGAAGCCATCTATCGAGAAAAACCGCACGGACTTTTATTGGCCAACCCAATACTTGAAAACTCCAAAATTCCAAATTCAGTTGGCTAAATCGCAACGAGCGCCGAGAATCGACAAAGCATCGCGGAATCTCTCATAAGATCAACACGTGGAATCGAGGGCTTTATTGGATTTCTTGTTACCGTAATTCTCGACCCGCGATCACAACCGAGCATCAATTCTGGACGGCCGTATCGATCATCAGACAGTCACATCGCACTGCCGCGAAGAAACCTGTCGAAAATCGTCGCGCCCGACACGTACCGATGGTTATCGCGTGGATTTCGCGTCGGCTGACATTGAAATCGAAGATTGCGCCGCGCACAACGGACGCGCACAGGTGAGAAAACGGCATATTGACGGCCATGTTCCACGGTAAACGCGGTTGCTCGGCGCAACAAAGAAGCTCCTAGGGAGCTTCACGCGCCGCGACGCGCGAATAGCATGCCGCGCTACCGCGATAATCTATCAAACGGTAATATTCCATTGTGACGTAACGTGCTATTTATAGCCCACGATAAAATCTCCGGACGAGGCGGAGATAAGCGCTTTCTTTCCATTCACGCCGATTCCGGAGCGCGTGCCGCAACAGGCGCGATTGTTCTTTCCTCGGCGAGCGAGAAGGAAGGCCGCGGAGTGCGAACGTCTCGATTTATTTCACTCGCTTAATCGGTAATCCTCAATTAATCTCAGCACGCTGTAGATCGTTGAACATCGAGAAGACTCGCCTTTTGTTAGCTGAGCGTTCCTAGAGCGGCGCGCGCGAATCATATCTCAAGAAATATTAGAATCTCTGAACGATTCACATAAGCTGCGATTTTAACAAATAATTCGGAAATGTCTTTTTAACCCTTTAACGCCTACTGATAACTATAGTTACCAGAAATGCATTTAAGAATCCATAACTTCAGTCAAAAAAGGAGATATTTTCGTTTTCTTTGCACCACTGTAAAGGTGAATTCTTCTTCTAAAGAATGGTATATAGATTGTATGTAGATTCGGTTTAGTCTGTTTTTAACTCAGTTTTAATGATAACATGTTTTGTCAAATTCCAAGTAGGCATAGTTAGCATTGTTACTGACTACTGTCTATAAGTGCACTATAAATGAATAGATTGGTATCTGTTATAATTTTATACATTTCGAAGCTTTCTCAGGTGCAAAATGTGAAATTAAAAGAATACAGAAATTCAAAATGGCGAATCCAATATGGTGGGCACGAAAATCAAGAAATCAAGCTATTTTCGTGAAACCTGGTGACCTACAGTTTTTTATGCGGTGAAAAATGAAGGGACGATTGAGTATCTAAATGGTGATCTATAAGATATTCTTCTGAAATAGTAAACTTGACGCTCTGAATAATAAACTTCACTCACAAATATAATAAAGTTTCAGCTGAAAAATGTCAAGCTGACATGATCAGAGTTATGTCGTATAGATTACCCTTCATTTTTCTCTGTATAGGTTGTTCATTTCGTACATGCTTTTAGGATCCAAGTCATATTTACCAATAAACAAAAAACGGACGATGAAAAAAACCAGTATAAAATTCTGATATTTTTTTTAGTTATCACTACTTATAGTCTCAGTTCAAAGAAACTCAAATTTTATTCTTAAAACACTTATAAAAAAAGTCGAGCGTTAAAGGGTTAAGAACAATACAGCATGCAGGAAATGACACCAAAAGGCCATTTATCGCATGAGGACAGAACAATAGCACATAAGCTGTGTCCTCCAAATTTGAAATTTCCAGGGTTGGAAAGTTACTTTGTAAAAATAACTTTGTAAAAAGTATCTAGTTACAGTTGCAGTTTTCTTTTCCACTTCTTTTTCAAAAAGTAACTAATTGCAGTTACAAGTGACTGACCTTCAAAAATATCATGCTACAGATATAGTTATTTAGAAAGTAACAAGTCGTTACTTTTAAGTTACTGTTTTACGATAATTGTGTTATTTTAAATTTCGTAATTGTGTAAATTCCTTCAATTTTATATAAAAGTAGTTTGTTGATTATTATATTCTTATTATATCATATTGTATATAATTTTTACAAATTAGATTCATTAATTTAAATAAGCAATTCATATTTATTCATTAAGACTATTAATAACAACTGGGCAGAGAAATGCCCAGTTATTCTCGTTTCCAAGTTTATGCTACAATTCGAATATTTCTGCATACGCTGGCCATGACATTTTACAATCCTTCTCCGAAGATTGAGATGTTTTATATATTGCTTGAATTTTTTACATAACTGAAACCATGCAGCGCACTTCATGCTGAACGCAGGTTATGTTAACAAATAAGGACTGACGACGCGCGACGGAAATGTGCAATAAGCGTACAATTTTTTTTGAAAGAAATACAGGTTGCGTTCAGAAAGGAGACTATCAGCGCTATTACATCATTTTATCCTTGTCTTACATCTGATGAACGATAAAAATAGATGACGCAATAGCGCATTTTCCAAATGTAGCCAGAATAACTGTATGCTTACTGGATATCAAGTATCGCAACGTCGCGTTATCATGCTGGTCTGCCAGAAACTTTGAAATATATAAAGTAACTATTAAATTAGTTACTAGTTATTAAACAAACTTAATTACTAAGTTAAGTTACAGTTACAAATGGAGAAAACGGAACGAAAGTATAGTTACCATAAAAAAAAAAAAAACTAACTGTAACTTCGTTACAAGTAATAAGTTACTTTTCAACTCTGAGAATTTCTAAGATGGAGCCAAAATTTCGACTCGAGGTGCGTCTCGAGTAAAGTAGCAGCAAAGTAGCAATCTCGCGCGCGCGCGATCTCGACGTAGCGACAAAAACCGATCAGTGCGAGAGTGCAAGAAAAGAGAAAAGCAAGGGGAGAGAAAAATGAGACATGTCTCTCTCTCTCTCTCTCTCTCTCGCGTTGCGCAACCTCCTTTAATTACTACTCAGATGCATCGCGCTGCTCTCGTCTATTAATATCTCCCGACGCGAGTCAAGATCGAGATAAGTTTTTGTCAGCATGGGGAGGGCAAGGGGAGATGGGGGGATTACCGATCGAGTCTAACGGGCGACCTGGCGCGGCGAGTGCCCCGAATTAAGACCGCTCGAGGGGAAAATGTCGTAAAAGCGAGCGGCACGAGGGAACCGCGTCGGCGGTGACGGCCAGGTTGGCATTCGCGCGCGTAACAAGAAGCATGAGTGACGACGATGCTGCCGACGGTGCCGCTGCTGCTATATTGCACGGCACATTCGACGACATAATGATGCAAAAACACCTCTCGCGAAGGCCCGGCGTGCAATTGCGCCCGCGGTTGCACTTTTCGTGGAGAGGGGGGGGAGGGGGAGTCGCGTGTCGTACATGCGCGCGTGTGTGTGTGTGTGTGTATTATATATTATATAATATATGATATATAGTATATAATATATGATATATAATAGAGTAGAAGAGGTGGTATCATGTCCTTCCATTCACATTTGTACAATAACTTTGTCAATATTTTAAAGTCAATATTTAATTATTAAAGTCAATATTAATCAATATTTTAAAGTGAGAACTGAATGATTACATTTGTCACACTGTTGGTTAATCGATTATAGAACTCAAATTTACGTAATGTTTATTACTTGGGATATTATTTATAAAAATGTGGCAACACAGCGTAATGAGTCGGCGAGAAAATGAGGTGGGAATATGCCCCTCCTCCTCCTCCTCCCCAATAAAACTGAACTAGAAAAAATTGATTTTGTTTAAAATGATACAAAGTGTTTAGCTACGAAATTATATATTTATCCAAATTGAACTTTTAGAACGGAAGTAATGATGAATACAATTGTGAATTTTTAATGTAGATATTTGTTAGACTTATTTGTTAAGAAATACAATCTGCCAGAAAGACAGCAGTGCAGTGCAAACATAATTGCAACAGTGGACTACAGATTAGAATCGACTTATCGAATAATTACTTTGGTATAAAAACCTGGCGAAAAAGAGACGGTATTTATCAGCATTCTTACATATTAACAAAATGTCATGCTATTTCATTTATTTATAACTTTGCATATTATATATCATATAATATGTATATATGTATGTATATACATATATATAAGTCAAATTATATATACATACATACATATGATATATATTATATATATATATATATATGTATGTGTGTATAAAATTTAGCACGACCTGAATGACAAAACTAAGTATAAACCGCTAAGGCTAAAACGACGCCCACATGTGTCCCCAGTGGGAAGGGTTGGGTTGACACGTTGGTTTTCCCCGACGGCTGATTCTCTCTTTCTCTGTCTCTTATTTCGTTCTTGCTTTCGCTCTCGCTTTTGCTTCATATCTCTCTCTCTCGCTCGCGCGCGCGCGCGCGCGCGTTCACCGCGACGTATTCTCGGAGTTGCAGCTGGAAGAAAAGAAATTCATGTCGATCCGGCGAAAATGCCGGAGGGGAGACTGCCGCCTCCCGGCGCACGTCAGAGACGGATTTAGGAAACTGCGACGCAGAGAGAAGCCGCGCCGTCTCGTAAATCCGACCGCGTCGCTCAACGTTGAGAAGGGAGCGTGACTACAACGAAAACCTGACGTTTCCGCCGCCGCGATATACCGAGGACTTGAATCGCGCCATCGTAAAGAGATCCGCCGTCGAAAATCTTGGACCCTAACGAAAAGAAATGTTCACACTTCCGAGAGTGGAAGCTTTTCTTTTTCTAATTCCAAGTATCCGCGAAATAATCATCACATTAGACACATTGAGCGAAAAGACCAACGCAGACCAACCAAAGACTTTCGCTCTCGCAAAAGATATCTTCGTCCTCGAATGTAATGATTATCTTCAATTTATTTTTTAATAACTACCGTTTAATAACACACGCATACACACACACACACACACACACACTGAGCGGCAATGTATCGCGCGATTCTCGTCGAACGCTCGCGCAGAATTACCTTCTGGCAGCAACATTTTAAACCGTCGTCTCTCGCCATTACGACAGCTAATTACGGCGTCTGTGGCGTACCAAATTTTTGAGATTAGAGTAGCGCGAGGCTGTCACGGCCAATAACTCTTGGCGCATAAAGCCGGAAGAGATCGCGCCTACAACGTGCCGTCATATCACCGCGCGGAATTAATTTTCGCAAGCCGCAAGAGGCAAGAGGCGCTGCGAGACCGGAAGAACAAGTCATCCGGGACTCGTCCGAGTTTACTGCTAGACGGCTCGAGGACGCGCGCATAAACGCGAGCAAGCGCGAAGATAAAGCGCGAAATTGGCGGAGGAATTATTGCTCCGTTCGCGTAAAGACGGAAGACTGTGCGTCGTATAAGCGGAAGATTTCTCGAAGGATTCCGCATTATGACGCGCAAAAATCGCCGCCGTGCATTCCGACTGTTCAACGTCCCTCCGTGTTCTCCAGCGCGAAATGGCCCGGCAATCTCTCCCGTGTCTGTAATAATCTTAATTCCAACCGAGCGTTTAGATGAGAGATAAGAGAGCAAAACGGAGCAAACGGATCTATCTTCACCCATTAGCGGTCAGTGCTCTATGTATGCACGTTTCTCCTCCCTGACAAATAAATAAAATCATTGATTCACTCTTATCATGAATCCCCGTACAAGAATAAACTTATACATTCATTATTTTACTTCGTACCATTCTGTCTTCGGCTATCTGTGTCCGGCTATTTCGTTTTTAGATTTCTACCGATTAGGAGTGCGATTTAGTTTTCACGGTTCTCACGGCAAGAGATGGCACCAATGTCAGTTTTGTCCAAGACATTCCAATCACAGCTATTGTTTCCTGATGCTTTAATATTAATCCATGATATTTAGATTTCATTTACTAACAACAGACGCAGTAAAAATCGTGTTAATACCATCTTAAAAGTGGAGCTTTCTGAAAACGCATTTTCAACGTGCGTTGCTTTTGTATTTTAATCGGAAAAATACGACGGTTGAAAGTCATAGAATTCTGATAGAAATTTATGGTGATGTTGCTCCATCAATTAAAACCCGCGAATATTGATTTAGACGATTCAAAAGTGATGATTTCAATGTTGACGGCAAAGATCGTTCGGGACAAGCAGAAAAACTTGGAAATGCAGATTTGCAAGCATTATTGGACGAAAATCCAGCACAATCCACTTGAGAACTTGCCAGAGCATTAAATGTTGATCATACAACAGTTGCTAAACATTTACATGATATGATCGTACAACAGTTGCTAAACATTTACATGATATGGAAAAGACTCACAAAGGAGGAAAATGGGTTCCGCGTCAATTATCGGAAAATGCCATTGCGAACCGATAGAACATTCGCATTACATTGGTCGCCGGACAAAAACTGAAGAGTCTTTTGTTAATCGAATTGTTGAACTGGGGATGAAAAATGGATCTATCTCGATAACCCCAAACGAGAAAAATCATGGGTTGAACCAGGCCAACCAGCAACATCCACTTCGAGAGGTGCAATATTCGCGGTTCCAAAGTATCGCTGTATATTTGGTGCGATCAAGAAGGTATTGTGTACTATATTATAAATTGTTAAATCCGAATGAAACTGTCACCGCTGATCGTTATCGACAACAATTGTACAAATTGAAGCGAGCATTGGACCAAAACGATCACCAATTGCGAGTAAACGATGCGAAGTGATCCTTCTTCATGACAATGCTCAACCTCATGTTGCATCATCAGTGAAGCAAACCAGCTATTAGAGCTGGAATGGCAAGTCTTTTCCAGACATTGGTCCATCCGATTATCACTTGTTCCGGTCGATGCAACATGCTCCAGAGGATACACACTTTCACAACTTTGAACAAGTGCGGAAGTTTGTTGAAAATTGGATCAACTCCAAAGAAGAACCTTCTTGTCGTCGCAGGACCCATCTCTTGCCAGAAAGGTGGGAAAAACTTGTAAGAAACAGAGGAAAATATTTTGATTAAGATATTCGTCCGTTTATCTTGTTTAAATAGATCAGTTTTTGGCGAGGAAAGGACCCTCAATACTAAATCGCACTCCTAATATAATTCAAATTTATCAATTTCTACCGAATAAAATTAATTGATATTATAACTTTGTTTTTAAACGTCCAGTTACATTTACTTTCTGCCTTCTATACAAATAATTTCCAACTTCCAGGAAATAGATATAAATTCTGCAATTGAAACTGCTTATGAAATAATCATGTCCTTTTGAGGGAAAGAAAAGAAAGTTCAAGGCTTGGGCTGATTTTGCCAGATTCAGATTTCGAGGATCTTTGGGAACTCAGTTCGACAGAGGACCAACGAAATATCCCCGTTCTTCTCTTTCCTTCTCTCAGAGGCACCGATTAAATTAGCGACGGCCGCATCGCGCGCGCGTGCAAGACGCAACGGCGCACCTGCAGCGAGTGCGAGCCAGTCTCAGGGTGAGGACGACGGGTGCATTGTCCCGTGCCGCGCTTCTAGTATAGAAGTATACAGGAATAGCAAGGCTCTCTCTGTCTCTCTCTCTCTCGCGCGCGCTGTTTCTATCCGGCGCGATCGACTTAGAGACGTCGCACCGCTTCGTCGCCGTCTGCGATCCGCGCGAGCAGTTACGATTGCAAAGCCGCGCGACGCAATATTCAAAGGACTGGTCAATCGGGATACGCGCGCGCAGAGTGTCGTCGGTTATCGAATTAACGGTTATCATCTCTCGCAGCATCGACGACGCAGCCGCTAAAGTGAAGCCACCTTCGAAACGATACGCATCCTATGAGTTTCCCGAAAACAGCGGGGTTCGCCGATCGCCGTTTCAGACTCTCACACTTGCGGAGACAGCAGCGTCTATTGTTGCCGACTCGGCAGATCGGTGTGTACATTGTCATTAGCGGGGAACACGACCACCGTCGAATCTCGATCGAGCTGAAAAATGACAAACGATACCGCTGGCGGAGAGCGCGACGCGCAAAGTGTGACAGATCGTCCCTCACGGCGCGCTTTACGGTTCCAGCGCTGTACAGTTGCTGGCGGAGAGAATCGCCGCCGAGGGCGATAAATCAATCACGGTTTACGGCGGGAAGCCATCGAATACGCATCGATTTTCGATGAAATATTATATCCCGTTAACATTCCACGGCCTCAAAGTGAATTCGCAGATGAGCGAGCGGGTGAACCAGCGATTTACAACGCGCGCGCGCGTCGCCATTGTTACGCGCCCATCTATCCGGCAAAACGTCCATTACTGTCAAAATCGTGCGATAATCGGACGTTCCGATCGTCGAGATTAAATGTCGGCGATCAAGTGCCTCATTGTCGCGCGCGATAGCCGCGCGTTCATTAACGTGTGGGACAGTGCCCCCTCCCCCCGCCGCCCGCGCCGTCACCGCTTGTCCCGATGAATTAATTCCTAATTAGAATTTAACTATCGCCTGTCTGTACGCGCGATTCAAATTCATCAACACTGATCGTTCGATATCTGATCTCTGATCGACATTACGTTCAACCTGAAAATCCTCTTTTAGTATACAAATAACAAATAGAACTCGAAGTGTTGGATAATTAAGTGGTTATATTAGGTGTATGCAAAAGTTTTAGTCTTTTCTTTCAGCTCTCTAATGTAGTTACTTTAAGTTGAAATATTTCCCCGTCATTTTGTTTTTGTAAAGTTGGCATCGAACTTTCTATAACGCCATTCATTACACCACAGAACCACAGAATAAAAAAAGTATTTTTAAAAGTTTATTTTCGGGAGGAAGACGAACTGTTCACATCGCAGATTAAAATAACGCAGATTATAAATTCCTGTCTACACAGAACCACAATCATAAACTGTAAATCAACCAAAATCAAACCAAGTCTCTTGGACCCTCAAACCCATACCTCCCAAACTCATATACCCTTGAATGCAAGATCTTAAGGAATTAATCCGGCCAGTGAAGGCCGGATAAAACACAGATAAACTATAGAACTATAAAAGAATCGTCGAAACCATGTCAACTACAACAAATTAGGATGTTTTATGAATTTAGAATTGCATTTTCTCCACTCTCATCTCGACTACTTTCCCGAAAATCTAGGACACTGTATAGTGAAGAACAGGGCGAGCGATTTCACCAAGATCTAAAGGAAATTGAGAGAAGATATCAAGGTAGACCGGACGAAAATATGATGGCGGATTGTTGTTGGTTACTAAAAAGAGACACAAGAAAGAAAGTGACACAGCGATCTGATGGTTATTTAAGGAAAAAGAAAAAAAAAAAGAGTACGATCGTAAAAAGTAAAAAGTAGAAAGACAAGAGGTTAGTGAGATTGTTAGTTTATCCGCATCTTGCTGGATTAATTCCAGATCTTGCCTTCACTGGCTGGATCATTTCGAAATCTTGCCTTCAAAGGTATATGAGTTTGGGGTACATGGAATTTGGGATTGAGGATTCATGGGATTTGGTTCGATTGATTTACAGTTTATGATTGTGGTTCTACGTAGATAAGAATTTATTTCAATTTGCGACGTAAATGATGTGATTTCGTACCCTTTAACCACGTGTATTTCATAAATATGACACGATATGAACTTTTGGGAAACAGATTCTGTTTCAGCACATCAAAATATGTAGGAAACAGTTGGTCTTCCTTCCCGAACACACAAAATACTTTTTTTATTCTGTAGTCCTGTGTTATGATTTATTGATATACATAATCTTAAAAGTAACGATTGATACAATGGAGCGAAGAAAAACCTTATATTCGACACTGCAGTTGATTTTGTCACTGACGTAGAAGTCAGTCCGGGATTCACTCACAAATGTCTGAGTTTAGGATCATCATAATCCACTTTTCATCGCCAGTAACAATTTTCGACAAAAAATCTCTTTCGCGCTGTCTAAAAAATAATGAAACGTCGTACTCAGCCGGCGGATAATACAGTTTTACGACAATTCATGCGGCATCAATTTTCCGAGCTTCTGAATTTTTCCCATTTCATGCAGTCGCCTTGAAACTGTTGCTTAATCAATTCCGAACTGTTCTGCAAGTTCTACTTGCGTTTGAGACGGATTTTCATTCAACAATACCTCCAAATTGTCGGTCTCAAACTTTCGTGGCATTCCAGAACGCGAATGATCACTCTCAAAATCACCGAAATGTGAATTAATTCGAAAATTGAATTAGTGAATTAGTCGAAAATTGTGAATTAATATTTCTAATATTTCTAATATTATCTAAGCTGATATTTCTTGCTAAAGAGGTTAACGAGCGACGTCTATTGAGTCAATTTAAATAAATGAATCAAGCGAATTCGTTAGTGGATTTACCGGAGAATGGTTTCACCGATTCAGTAACATTCTCGTTTCTGTCTCGTCCGAGACCGATCCGCGGTTATCGATCTCATCGGGCGCTATCGCTTTCACAGATTTGCCGCGGCTTGCAGGTGTTGCGGGAGACTCTCCCCTCCCCCTGTTCTTTTTCTCACGCGCGTCCCTCGTCGTCGGTAAATCGCAATTTCCGTGTATTTTATTCCGGGATAGTCGGTTTTCACGGTGACTTGCGCTAGCCGTCGCAGCAGCAATAACACGATACAATGCGACGTGAAAATGGCTCTTTACCTCGCCGGCCGATCTGTCCGAGGCAGCTTGACGATGGCGATGTGACGGACGATACACAGGGTGTCCTAAAAATACCGGAACCCCCGGATAACTTTGCAGGATCAAGTTTTCAAGAAGAACTTTAAAAACAAAAGTTGTAAAAAATCGAGTAACGGACTCGATGGTGATCTTGAATTTGACCTTGGCCATGACCTCCAAGGTCATTTGGAGGCCAACTTGCGTTTTTTAAATGGGAACCCTTATTTTTTATTACACTGTTTTTCTTCTACCAATTAATTTGAACAACTTTTGTCTAAAACATTTTTTTATTTGCCTAATATGTTTTTAGATATTTGAGAAAAGCTTGATAACTTTTTCAATATCTAACTTACGATATCTCGCTAATTATTTGTCGGAAGAAAAAGTGGTGCTAGACTTTCTTGCTTTACTTAGTCTCAAAAATATATCGTTACAATAGCGCCCTGATTTTTGTTAATTTGATGATTTTGAAATTTTCAAAAGTCAGTAATTGATAGAAATTAATTGGTAGAAAAAAACAATGTAATAAAAAATAAGGGTTCCCATTTAAAAAACGCGAGGTAACCTTGAAAATGACCTTGAAGGTCATGGCCAAGGTCAAATTCAAGGTCACCATCAAGTCCGTTACTCGATTTTCTACAACTTTTGTATTTGAAGTTTTTTTTTTTTTATGAAAACTTGATCCTGCAAAGTTATCCGGGGATTCCGATATTTTTAAGACACCCTGTATACCTCACCGTTCCAGCACGCGAACAATCGCGAACAGTGCGTCGTCACACCGCTCTAAGGCTAAATCTCTAAGGAGAGATTAGATATCGGCCGGGCGAGACAACAATGCATACGTCCAGCGCGCGAAATCGCGCGAGCCAGCCTACGCGCCTACGTCGTCCGTGCGCGTCGGATCGCGCCTTACTTAGTGCTCTCGCCGCGCTCTCTTTCTTCCTCGCCCGGTATAATTAGTCGCGTGGGACTCGTCGTCTCATTAGAATACCGAATGCTTTCTATTGCGCCACGCTCGCGCGCTCGCGCTCGCGCTCGAAAGCGACAATCCAGCGCGTGAGCTTGCCGCGCGATAAAGAGAAACATGAGAGCGATGCGCGACTCTGCTCCGCTCCGCACATTCGGAACGCGTCCGAGCTACGTGCGGGGTCACGGTGACCCCACCCACATGCGTCTAATTAAAGGGTTAAGGTTTCTTCAGTCCTGCGCCTGCTATTTTAACCGCCGCTAATGCAGGCGTAAACGCCCCGGCGTTGACTGCGTTAACGCACCCAACACGCGTGTACAACACCGCGCGCTCTTCCGCGCGTCCGGCGGGGAAAAGAAGAAAGAAAAGCGGAGGGAAGAGAAGCACGATGGACGTAGGAACGAGGAAGGCGACTTAAACCGACAGGAGAGAAGAGAAAGAGAGAGAGAGAGAGAGGGAGAGGGAGAGAGAGAGGGAGAGAGAGAGAGAGAGAGAGAGAGAGAGAGAGAGAGAGAGGGAGATAAATAGGTACAGACAGACGAGCAGATACGAGAGGAGGACGACTTTTATCGCGAGTCGAGACGAATCCTATTAAAACCGTATTGTGGATATGGCCGAGCGAGTGCAATCGTTGCGTGACGACAACCGCTCCCCCCTCCACCTCCCGCAGAAGTCGCCTGAAAGACGACTCTCTCTCTCTCTCTCTCTCCCCCCCCTCACTCCTCCCGTTTTCTCCGTCTTTTTACATCCAACAGATAATCGACGACGAATTGTTCGGCCGTCTCGGCCGACCGATAGATCGCCGATTGATTGACGAGCTACGTCGTGCATTCTCATGCCTCGCAATTAAACCCATCGCCGCGGTGATTATGTCGTACAGCTTCGCCTGCTGTAATAGAATGTGGTATCGCGCGAGCGCGTCTCCTCCGTCGCGGAATATGCGCGATGGGATAAAAACTTTGTCTTGAAATCCCCGAGCAAAAAATTGTTAGGGCCATCCTCATGAAGCATAAGACCCCGATAAGGCTGAAAGTAGGATGCCCTAAAAAGGGATGCCACATTATTACGTACCACATCAGACCCCGATGGACCTATTAGGGATACCTTGGATTTTACGAAATAAGACTTTGATAAGGATCTTAGATTTAATAAATAAGGCTTTGAAAGACAAAAGGGCCTTAGAAGGATTCTTTAGGGACGCCTTAGATTTAATAAATAAGGCTTTGATAGGGAAAGTTGAGAAAGGCCTTAGAAGAATTTTTTAGGAATGTCTTAGATTTAAATAAAACTTAGATTTAAATTAAAATAAAACTTTGATAAGGAAAGCTGATATGGAAGCTGTTGGAAGAATCTTTTTAAGGATGCTTTAGATATACGAAATCAAGTTTTGTTATAGAAAAATAATAAGATTTGAAGCGTGTAATAAAATTGTCATAATTTAGTATTGTTTTAGTAGGTACGTTCTATCTGCTTCTTTTAAAGATTTTTTAATTATACCGCAAATAAAAACAAATTTTATTAGTTTTATTAATTGCCATATTTATTAATCTCTTCCAAGAATTTCTGTAGTATTGCCTTCATTTTGAAATGCAGCAAACTTTAATAAAACCAGTAGCAAGATTTTTATGTATAAAGAATGCTACATTTTACTGTAAAGTATGCTATATTTTTAAAATAAAAAATTCTTGTTATATACTAACAAGGTTATAAAGACATAAAGAAACTATAGTCTAAATTTCTTGGAATGAAAAGAACGAATATTTTTACTCAAGCAATAATACAAATATTTCCTTATAAGGCCCTATTATATTAATATTACCTTATGAAGACCCGTTGAACCATTTGTTACAAATTTTGTAGGACCCTTGTCTTTCTATTCCTATTATAGGGCCTGTGATTAATGTTAGGGAAAAATAATCAGGCCCTTACTAGAGCCCTATTAATTTTTCTACGCGGATATCTTTCTAGCGATTTTCCCGACTAGCGGATCGCGGGAAAAAGAGGAGAAGAAAAAGGGGTATGAAGAAAAAGGGTAGGCATGGCTGAAGGGAATCCCGCTCGTGCATGGCTCGAGCGATGCACGAAAGTGAATCGTAGAAGCGATGCACGAGAGAAAGGGTCGAAGAACGCGCGCGCGCCGCGCGCTTTTGCTTTCGCTGTTGCTCGTCCTCGTCGTCGTCGTCGTCGTCGTCGTCGTCGTCGTCGTCGTCGTCGTCGTCGTCGTCGTCATCGTCGTCGTCGAGCCCGGGTCGACTGATTGCGATTGATGGTAGGATTAAAGCGGCGCACAATACGACTCGCCGTGAAACCCGATTGGAATCACCCCTCGCAGGAGGTTCCTCTCTACGATGATAACCGCGTCCTCCCTCCCCCGCCCGTCGCCCGCTCCGGCCGCGTCTAAGCGCGCATTCGCGACGCTTATCCTAACTAGAATGCGCCCAGTATTAATCACGTTAACGCTTCCACAGCTAATAGATTGCGCGTATCCCTTGCGGGAAAAATACTTCACGTCCACCACGTTCACCGCGTTCGCGCGCATACGCGAAAGTTAACGCTCGCGCATGCGCGAGCGAGCTCTTTGGTTTTTATTCAATTATTTCTCTCCACGTGCAATTATTAATGTCCATTTTTCCAAGAGGGATCTTCGAAGCTTTGGAATTCTCTTTTCCGAAAAGGATCCCTTGAACAGGCTTTTCTCAATTCAAATTCGACCCTCTATACGTTTTCCAAATATCTGTCGCGGGCGAGAACTTTATCCGCAAAATCACAGAAACAGATTTCAGGCATGTTTCACAATTAGCAAGGGGTTAAAAGTTAATTTTCTTTTTGAACCAAGTTAATTTTGAAGTGAATGACTCATAAATCAACTGAGTTTGCATTAAAAGTTACTTAAACAACCAACTCGATTGAAAGTTAAGCTAAAAAATTCAATTGACTTATTTAAGTTAAAAGTTAATTATACTGAGCTATATATTTTTTCACATAATTACATAATTATCCTTTTAATTGTATATCAAATTTAAGCGAAATGATAAGTAATATCTCACGAAAGAAATAGAGTATTTTTTCTTTTTTAATAATATATATTATTTGAAAAGTCTAACAGTGTGTTGTAATAGAGAGGGTAGAGTTTTTAAAAACAAAACGCTCAATTAGGACCAATTAAAAACGGCGGAAGGCAAAATGCTTGTGTGCAAGTAGAGCGAATCAAATTGAACAGAAAAGTCTTGTGCCATTTTACGAATCGTAGAATAGTTGTCGGGAGATTAATTAAACAATATTAACCAATAAGTATACAGAAAGCGGGAGAACAAGCAGACAAAATCTCATCCAATCTTTGAGACTTCCTTCATACAGACTGCAGGTTTACATAAACTACAATTATAAATGTTAGATTCTGGTAATTAATTCTTCCCGATTTTCGACAATTTTCAATCTTTCTTTAAAAATCAATAGAACGAGATTAATCACTGATATATTCTCCGTTGTTATCGATGACCTTATGCCATTCATTGGGCAATTGCCGAATCCCATCACGATAGAAATTTGACGGCTTTGAGATTATAAAGTCATCAATGAAATTTCGTACGTCGTCAATTGTCAAAACATGTATATCAGACGGTGCGTGTTGCATCGACCGAAATAAGTGAAATCTGATGGAGTCAAGTCTGGAGAATACGCCGCGTGTGGGAGAACTTCCCGTCCAAGTGTAAGATGGTTTCCCTTGTGGGTTCTGCTGTATGCGGTTTAGCATTGTCGTGTAGCGGAGTGACTTTACGGTTGCCTTGTCCGGTAAATGGCCTTTTTTCTCAATTACATCGCTCAAACGTATCGATTGCTCCCGGTAAACCTCTGCTTTAATGGTTTTAAGAGCTCTTAGTACAGCACACTCTTCTGGTGCCTACCATACACAGAGAATTTTTTTTTGTAAACGTTTGGGCTTTGCTGTCGACGTTATCGAGTGATCAAGATCTACCCATGACTTTTTGCGTTCCTCATTTTCATACATTCAACCATTTTTCATCATCGAGTTACGATTTTGTGCAAGAAATCTTGTTTTTGTTGTCTGGCGAGCAAGGTAACGCATGTCAATCAGGTCGATCAGCGATTTTTGTTGTCAACGATTAACTCGCGTGGAACCCACTTCCCTTCTTTCTGTATCTTTCCCATACGATGTAAACGGTCGCAAATAGCTATTTGGCTCACCCCCAGCTTTTCCGCAAATTCTTATTGTATTTGTACGATAATTTTTTCAGTAGATTTTGCAACTCCTCGTCTTCTAATTTTTTTGGTTGGTCGTAAAAATCAAAATCATCACTTCGAAAAACATTCAAACCAGTTTCGGCAGTGCGATCGGTGACAACATTTTCACCATAAGCAGCACAAAATCATTTTGGCTGCTTCAGAAGTGTTTTTTTTTTTTTTTAGTGAAACGCGAAATGCATCGCATATCAAATTTGCTCTTTGTTGATCATCGAGAACACTATTGATTATTTGAGGTTACGTGTGGATCAAACACCAAATCATATGACATTTCGAAAAGTTAAATGTCAACACTTCAAAATCACAATGCAGATGCAACTACGACGTTAAATGTAACAGCCGTTCAGCTAAGCTCGGTTTAAACTCGAATTTGTGGAATTGGGCCTTGAACAAGACTTGAATAACACTAAGCAAAGTGGATTAACCCTTCAACGCCCGATTTTTTTATAAGTGTTTTAAGAATACAATTTGAGCTTTTTGAACTGAGACTATAAGTAGTGATAACTAAAAAAAATATCAGAATTTTATACTGGTTTTTTTCATCGTCCGTTTTTTGTTTATTGGTAAATATGACTTGGATCCTAAAAGCATGTACGAAATGAGCAACCTATACAGAGAAAAATGAAGGGTAATCTATACGACATAACTCTGATAGTCAGCTTGACTTTTTCAGCTGAAACTTTACTATATTTGTGAGTGAAGTTTATCGTTCAGAGCGTCAAGCTTACCATTTCAGAAAAATATCTTATAGATCACCATTTAGATAATCAATCGTCCCTTCATTTTTCGCCGCATAAAAAACTGTAGGTCATCAGGTTTCACGAAAATAGGTTGATTTCTTGATTTTCGTGTCCACCACATTGAAATCGCCATTTTGAATTTCTGTATTCTTTTAATTTCACCTTTTGCACCTGAGAAAGCTTCGAAATGTATAAAATTATAACAGATACCAATCTATTCATTTATAGTGCACTTATAGACAGTAGTCAGTAACAACGTTAACTATGCCTACTTGGAATTTGACAAAACATGTTATCATTAAAACTGAGTTAAAAACAGACTAAACCGAATCTACATACAATCTATATACCATTCTTTAGAAGAAGAATTCACCTTTACAGTGGTGCAAAGAAAACGAAAATATCTCCTTTTTTCACTAAGTTATGAATTCTTAAATGCGTTTCTGGTATATTATAGTTAGCAGTAGGCGTTAAAGGGTTAAGATACTCGATCCAGCGCGATTGATCCGCCTTATATTTCATGATAATTTCTTGCATTAATTCTTTGCATCTCCCAGTGTTTCTGTCAGATGGCGATTAACTAGGCGTCAATCGCGATGGCGTCCGCGCGCGAGGAACGGTTTCGGCGAGCGGCCGGAGAACGCGGTGTTCTACGGCTTTAGCCGACGATGTAAGCTCCTTAGGAGCCGAGAGAGACAACCCGGAAACACCGCGCGGGATGCTTCTTTACAATCTTACAAGTTCCGACGGGTTAGCTTATCTGGCATACTCCGCGAGGGTCTTTGATCGATCTCCACCGCGCGCGCGCGAGGCGTGGGTGCCTCTGAGAGGCTACGCGTCGAGAAACGTAATCTCGTTTAAGAGGTTGCAGCCTCTACGACCTCCTACCTAATCTTCCCCGGCGACGTTACGAGCGACGACGAGTCGACGCGCGGTGGCGCGATAAACGACCGCGTATTGCGCGCCTGGGAAAAAAAGAAGGGGGAAAGGGGTAAAAAGAAGAAGGACGGGCCGTCGCCATGGCGGCGACGACGGCACCTATCACCAAGTATATCCCCGGCGGGTCTCCTGCCGGCCGCGTCGATCGTTTCGAAGTCCCCTTTGTTCCGCGACTGGCCCTTTCGTCGCTGTTTACTGCCAATTGAGAGACGCCGAGGAGGAGCCGACGAAAGGGAGAAAAAGAAGGAGGGGGGAAAGGGGGAATATACCAGCGGCGAAAATGGTCGAGTGTAAACATCGCGAAACGGGCCGTTTTATGGATCGGGTATTAGCCGCCCGACGTCGGTCCGGGGAAGTCGCTACCACTATTTATAGGGTGACAGACTTGTCCGGAAGAAATACGCGCTCCATCAGAGCCAAGACGATGCGCAGCGGAGGAGCTGCGACCGGGGAGAAGCGATCGAATGCGTTTTGTGAGCCCCGCGCGATGCGGTTTGTTCCCGTCTCGGCGGAGTGCAGATCGCTGCCCTCTCTCTCTCTCTCTCTCTCTCTCTCTCTCTCTCTCTCTCTCGTTCACTCGCTCTCGAGAGCCCCCCGTGATCAAAGTATTTTATTCGCCAAGTATCCGCGGATAATCTCAGACAGGATCGAGCGATCGACGAGATAGAGCCCGCGCGACGTCCTAAGGGCACAAACCCGCCTCTCTTCGCGGCTGTGTGTGTCCGTCCCTTTCCTCCTACTCAGAATGCTGCGATCAGAGCCGATATTACAGTGATCTGCGCTACCGAGCGCCGAAGGATCCATCGATCGGCGCGATCTACGAGATCCAGGGTGGCTGCTGATTCACGGTGTACTCCGCGCGGATGCGCGCCCAGCGATGGAGAGAGGGGTGGGGGCGGGGGCGGGGGCGGGGGTGCGGAGGACGGGGAGGGTGGTAGCAGCCAACGATAGGATAACCATAGCCCTTGGCAGCCGCGAACATCCGAGTGACATGCTCTCCTCTCCGCGAGCTCTCAGATTGCGCGGCATGCCGCGCTATGGTAGTCCGTCCTCGCCGGGGTTATAATCACGCGCGGTCTCGTGCGCCGCCATTTACCGACTATAAAGCGCGCGAGCCCGTGCTGCAACTGCAGCAACCCCTCCCCGCCCTTTGCCCCCGCGAACGTCGAAAATCGTCGAAGATATCGCATGGACACTGCAAGCGAGAGCTGCAGTCCCACGCGAGAGACGACGCGAGAGTCGTCGCCTTCCCCGCCGCTCCCCGCGGAGAGGGTTGGCCTCGTCGAAAAGCAACCGCAAGGATCCACGCTCTCGCGCTTCAGCGGCCACATTGTCCTGCAGCCTCTGAGAGTCTCTGAGAACTCGCAAGTGTGAGAGAGAGAAAGAGAGAGAGAAATATATACATCACGAGGAAGCGCGCGCCACGCTGGAAACAAACTCGACCGATTTGCATCCCACACTCGGGAGAGCGAATGTGGGGAGCGGGAGCGGGAGCGGGAGGGGGAGAGACAGAGAGAGAGAGAGAGAGAGAGAGAGAGAGTTCCGTTCGCGAATCCATCCCCAACGTAATTAGCCCTGCGGAGCCGCTGTGAGACGTTAATTTGCCGCGGACTAACGTCCCGGTCGCTCTTCCCCGAGGCGTAATTTCGCAGTGGCCGAGAGTTTCGTCTCTCGGGCGTCCTTAAAATGTAAAACGATCCTCGCTCCTCCTCGCCGCCCCGCCGCCGTATCCTCACGCGGCCGCGGAGCGAGCGCGATCCGGAATATCGCAAAAAAGAGATACGTCGGCAGGGATGATTTCTTCGTGGCGCGACCACAGGGTTCGCAGCGGCGCGGCCGCGGCGACGCGGCGGAGCCTGCGAGAAGAGAGCGAACGGTTGCACTCTAGTTACGATACTGATAGGGACCGGAGCGCGAGGGACACGAGAAGGGAGGAGTGAGATCGCAAATCGAAGGGAACGAGATCGTTCCTATGCACGCGATGTAACGATCGATCACCTATCACCGCGGCGGCGGCGGCGGCGGCGGCGGCGGCGATGGCGATCGCCAGAACCAGATTATGCGATCCGCCGCTGCTGCTGCCTACCGCTCTTTGCAGCGTTTTAAATTAATACTCAGTCTCCCTCGAGAAAGAGAGCCGAGCAGCGGCACAGAGACGCGCACGCACACACACATGCAGGCACGCCACGCACAAGCGCCGCTCTCCGCGAGTGCGATCGCGCGTCTCGAGATCCGCTTGTCAAATCCGCAATAAAGCTGTCGAAGAGCGGCCTGTCTTCTACGCAAATTGCGTCCCTTTTTCCGCCGATCGATCTCTCGTCGTTCGCGCGCGCGCGCGCGTTATTTCACCGCGCCACATGACCCCGTAGTGTCCCTCCCACCTCCCTGAGTTTTCGGTGGCACGACTCGAGCGAAACATATTGTTAGGGCCATCCTCATAAAGCATGAGGTCCCGATGAGGCTGAAAGTAGGATGTTCTAAACAGGGATGCCTCATTATTACCACACCAGACCCCGAGAAGGGATACCTTAGATTTTACAAAATAAGGTTTTGATAAAGAAAACTGACGAAGGTATTAGAAGGATTTTTTAGAGGTTGCTTTAGATTTGATAAATAAATAAAGCTGTAATAGGCAAAACTGATGAAAGCCTTGGAAGGATTTTTTAGGGATGCTCTAGATTTAATAAATAAGGCTTTGATAGGGAAAGTTGATGCGGGCCTTGGAAGGATCTTTTAAGGATGCTTTAGACATACAAAATCAAGTTTTGCTATAGAAAATTAATAAGATCTGAAGCGTGTAATAAAATTGTCATAGCTTAGTATTGTTTTAGTAGGTACGTTCTATCCGCTTCTTTTAAAGATTTTTTAATTATACCGCAAATAAAAACAAATTTTATTAGTTTTATTAATTGCCATATTTATTAATCTCTTCCAAGGATTTTTCTAGTATTGCCTTTATTGGTTTTGAAATGCAGCAAATTTTAACGAAAACAGTAGCAGGATTTTTATGTGTAAAGAATGCTACATTTTATTGTAAAGTATGCTATATTTTTAAAATAAAAAATTCTTGTTGGATACTACCAAGGTTACAAAGAAATAAAGAAATTACGGTCTAAATTTCTTGAAATGAAAAGAACGAATATTTTTACTCAGGCAATAATAAAAATATTTCCTTGTAAAGCGCTATTAATTATTGCCTTATAAGACCCTCATAATATTGCCTTATAAGGATTCGTTGAACCATTTGTTACACACCTTGTCTTTCTGTCTCTAGAGCCCGTTAATTAATGTTAGGGAAAAATAATCAGCCCCTTACCGGAACACTATTAATTTTTCTACTCGGGGAATGCTGCTTTGCGCCCGCGACAATACCGAGCGGAGATCGTAATCCGGTGCGCGGGGATTGCGGAACTCTTTAATTGCGTCCGAGAACGCGGTAATACCCGCCGCCGCACAAAAGTCGCGAGATTAGCTGCCGTTGCGTTCGCGCGCAACTCTTTCGTCATCGCGGTGTGTACGCTCGGGGCGATTACTCCACGGAGATACGTCTGAATTATGACGAACAAAGATGAACGGCGCCGGGCCGGGCCGGGCCGGGCCGGGGGGACGCCTCGCTCTTGTCGCCGTAATCAGCGGCGATTTCTATTTCTGACCGGAGAATATGTTCGCGCGTGCGCGCACGCGGCTAGAAAGATTACGCAATTGCGAGCGAGCGAACCGGTCGTTCGCGGTGCTTGTTCGTCATAACGTAAGCCCCCGCCTCGAGAACGTTATTTACCATTGTACGACTGTAAATAGCGAGCGATCGCGTCGTCTCTCTATCTCCCGCCCCCCCTTCTTCCTCTCATCGGCGATTACCGCGACGGAGGATGCTGATGCGGGCAATCACTGCGATCGCCGATTGTAGGCGTGGCTGATAAAACTTCATTATTCTACGATACTGAGCGGAGAGGAGAAAGAGGGAGAAGGAGGGGGAGGGGGGGATAGAGAGAGAGGAGCAGGTTTCACATTCGTCGAATATGTACGACTGGAATTTCTCGTAACGCGTGACTCGTCGGCAACATTAATAACGGTAACGACGCCGTAATCGGAACCCGTTCGTTAAAAGTAAAAAGCGCAGGTAGTAGACGAGAGTAAGAACGCTGACGGTAGGGGCCGAGGGGGGAGGAAGGGAGGGGAGGAGGAGACGTTAAAAAATTCGCGAACCGGCCGCGTAAGCGAGGAAAATATTTATGTAACGAAACGCGCGTGAGTTTCCTACTGCTGCAGAGCGAACATTACGGGAATTATAGTCGCTCGCGCGCGTTCGTGACGGAAAAAAAACACGTTCGTGCGAGGTCGATCTGAGGAGAAACCACAAGAGTGTTTTTCCGTCCCGATCGAACCGGTGCGCGACGGAGCCCACTGCTCGTCGCGGCGTCTTCTAAACTTCAGACGTTAGCTTGATAAAAATCGAGCGTCTAGAAGAGGTTTGTAGCAGCTGGCAAATTAAAAAGGCGCAACACTGTGCTCTTAACCTTTTCACTGTTAGGTGGGAGGTATACTTACTTCCCACCTTTTCTTGTGTTACGTCCACGTAACTCTAAATAACCTTTCTAAATTCGCTCATAAAATTAATTCAACAATAACATTTAGACCGGGTATTATGGCTACTCGATCCTCAGTCTAGACATAATAAATACGACACCGAAAGCTTCTTCACCGGAGAAGACTAAAAGAACAATAGGTAGATAACAAATACCATGACCATGATTATTGATTATTACTCTTATGTCATGAGAAACACCTTACACCTTCTTCTATTTAGGTGATAAGAACTTCTGACAAAAACATATATTTTATTCAGTATCTTTTAGCAGGTTAAATTTTCTTCTCATAAACAAATATTTCTACAAAACCGGCCGGAATTTGGTTTTTTTGCACTTTTCAGCTATATTTTCCTAGTCTTTTCATTCTGTATCTCCATCTTATCCATACTATCAATATTTTACTCAAAAATGAATGTTTAATCTCTAGTAAGCATAAATATGCAGTACTGAACATTTTCCCATATAAATTTTTTCCAGCTCGATCGAGCTCCATCGTCTAGAATCATATGTTCTTATTACGACCTGGTCATTATTTAATAATAATTGGAATTTTCATTAATTTTGTACATCATGATCGCCATATTAAGTCCGCCATTTTTTATTTGGAAAATCTGACTTTAGATTCGTAATCAGCGACCCAAAAAGCGTAGAACTACCAAATATTTTAATAATTTTTTCAAGGGAAGTTAATTCAGCAGTGAAAAGGTTAAAATTTAAATCCTTAAGGAAATTTCAAAATCATCAATTTTGACAACAGTCAGAGTGCTACTGTAACAATATATTCTTGAGATCTGATCGAATAAAAGAATCTAGTAGCATTATTTCTTCCGACAAATAATTGGCGAGATGTCGTAAGTTATACGTATATTGAAAATGTTATCAAGCTTTCTTTAAATAACTCAAAAAATATAAAATATTAAAAAATATTAAAAAAATATTAAGCAAATAAAGAACTATCTCAGACAAAAGTTGTTCAAATTAATTGAAAGAAAAAGATGATATGATAGAAAAATCGAGGTTTCCACTTAAGAAAAGTAATCTCCCAGTAAATCTCTCGAAAGTGGCGCCATCTGTAAACAAAGTGCTATCGCTATCTTACGTCCCCCCTTCAAACCGTAACAACTTTCGTCCGAAACATTTTTTTCCAAAATACTTAGTTTTCGAGATACTTTGCCGTCCCGATACTTTTTATACACCCTGTATATTCGCAGAGTCAAATTACCGTCCTCTCTTTTCCCTTCAAGCACTCCGCTTTCGATCAGTTTTATATGAAATTTCAACATTTCGACATTCGGAGTTACATGAGGTTACAATCTCACGGACGAAACTTACAATCGTTAAGATTCCACGAGGTGAGACCGAGTGCATCCTCCCCGTTCCCCCCCACCCCGCCCCCATTCGATTCAAGGGGAGAAAAGATCAGAAATAAATTTCCCGGCTACCAAGATAGCTCTTCTCGGAAGAGCTCGGCGTTGCGCGCGCGATCGCGCATTTTACGTTCCCGACTTATTTTCGCGCGCTCAGCGCGAGACGCGAGCAGTCATCATCCCCGCACGAGTCATACTCACCCCTTCGTGTAACCCGCGCGCACGCGCGTACACACACCTGGCGGGCGCAACATCGCATCGCGCTGGGATTTTAACTCGATGGGATAAATCGCTGATGAGACAGGGATGCGGCCGGCGAATTCAGTTCAGTGCGCCGTTTGCGCGCGCGGTTTCAGTAACACGCCGCACGCCGCACGCCGCCGCTGCCCCCGACGCGCCATGGGTGCAAATCGTTGCCCGACACCCCGTACAAGGAGCCGAATGAGATGAGAGAGAAGATTATACGGTATGAAGCAGCAGGCAGGGGCATCCTGTCCATCAAGGACGCCTTCTATCTCGCTGGCTCCTCCTCGTGCCTTGCCCTCGCCTCCCCCCTCGTTCTACCCACCCTCCCCGTCATCATCCACCTTCTTCGCTTCTTCCTTTTCTTCCTTTCTCTTTCCTTCTTTCTCCGCTTCTGTCCCTTCGTCTTCCTCTTCCCCTCCCCCTCCCCCCCCTCTCTCTCTGTCTCACTCTCTCTCTCTCGTTTTCTCGCTCATACACGCGTAGCAGCCACTACTACCTCATATTACTCAAAGCGACGAGAGGGGAAGGTGGTTGCCTCTCCCCCCTCTCTCTTTTTCTCTCTCTTGCTCATCCTTTCTCTCTCTCTCTCTCTCTCTCTCTCTCTCTCTCGATCGCGCATACTTCCCTTCCTTCATCCGCCGAGAGATAAACTAGGAGGACGTTTCTATGGCCAGTCTGTATCGCGCATATCGGTCTTTCTATACGGAGCACGTTCCGCATTGCCGGGACGCCAACGCGGCCGAGGATTGAAAAAGAGCGCGCGCGATTCCATCGGGCTGTCCGAGCGATTGTACATTTTTCATCGCACTGCGAATCGGAGACAGAAGATTGCAGATTAGAGACTACAATTCGACGAATCGGTCAATTGCGATCCTAGCGCGCCGTGCGTCGACTTCCAATCCCGGCGCTTTTCAAATTCCAATATCCAGTGTTTTATACAGAGTATCTGTAAAGTCCGACCCCACCCCTGGATCTCGGAAACGGTTTAAATATGAAAAAACGTTTCAGACAAAAGTTGTAGAATATTGAGGGGGACGCATGATAAGAATATGGACTTGACTTTGAGTGTCGGTATCAAGGCCAGGTCAATGTGATCAATGTTTTCTTAAATGGCACCTCCTATTTTTTATCGCATATTCTTGTTGTGTAGCCCTTGTCGAGACGTTTTCAAAACACTACCTATTTTTGTTTTTTACGCAAGCCATCCCTTCCCCTTACATTAGTTATTTTCTTGCCGTTACTGCGGAAGATGCTCAAAATGAGCTTTAACCATTGACTAATGAATCATTAACTTCCATGCAGTGGTAAACAAGCGATCGTAAAATTCTCTCTTTACATTCTGAAATGTTTGAGGAGAAATATCTCTACAAACTACAACTATCCTATTTCGGAATTCCTCGTTTGTATCTGGAAGCGTTCTGAAAACTATTGATTTTAAATAACCCACAAGAAGAAATCGTTGGGAGGGAGGAGAAGAAGAATGGTGGAGAGAAACAGAGAGAGAGAGAGAGAGAGAGAGAGAGAGAGAGAGGGGGAGAGAGACAATTTTGGCTGAAGAAACACATACATACAAAATTGGTTCTTTTAGGGCCACAACAACAACAACAACAACAACAACACAACAACACACACACACACACACACACATGCACACACAAGAGGCGTAAATCTGACCGTGCAACCTCCATGCGGTACACCTTGGGTAATGCGAATGCCGGCGGTATGTCAACTTTGAAGCTTCATATCTTGGGAATGGCTTGCACAAAAAACAAAAATAGGTAATGTTTGAAAACGTTTCGACAAGGGCTACAAGAATATGTAATAAAAAATAGGAAGTTCCATTTAAGAAAACATTGATCACATTGACCTGGCCTTGATACCGTCACTCAAGGTCAAGTCCATATTTTTATCATGTGTCCCCCTCAATATCCTACAACTTTTGTCTGAAACATTTTTCCATATTTAAAGCCATTTCCGAGATCCAGGGGTGGGGTCGGATTTTACAGATACCCTGTATAAAAGGAAAAAAAGACCAGTTGAATTAGGGTGATAACGCGACCTGAGCACGTAAGCGTATTTCGAAAGGGAGACGGAATCTCCACTGTTTGGGAGCGAATTTCACTCGCGAGCGAGAGTCGGCTAATTCCTCCAACTGAATCGCGCACACTCACTCCGTTTTCGTCGTCACGTTGAGCCTTAAAAGCTGTCATCAAAGAAAATAACGTGATGATGCTAACATAGACATACTGGATGAAACCCCAGTATATATTTCTTTACTTTAAAAACAAAAAAAATAAATAAAATGAATGTACAATTAAATGTTTCATCATTATTGAAGATTGTATGAACATTGAGAGTTATTGGTTACGAACAACACTGCGATAGTTGCTGCAAATAAAGTTATTACAAATTGTGCATTTAATATTATTATATTATATAATTATATTTCTTATCCTCTTTTCTCGGATAAAGGTAGGATTTGCCTTGCCTTGATACAAATGGTATCGGTGTGCCCCCAATGTTTTCATTAATTATTTCTGAAATTGTCAATTATTCAATTTATACGATATGATTATATGAAAAATGATATACTGCAATTAACCCTTCCCCCCTGCTGTATTCAACATTCCCCAAAATACCGTCAGAAGCGCCATCTACGTTTTCTTTACAAAATAGAATTAAATTTTTTAGATTCGAAGCTCTCTCTCTCTAAATAGAATTTGAAAAACTTACATAACTATGACACTTAAACTCTGAAAAACGAATTGTAATTCTTCTTTGCAACTTTAGAAAAACATACACTTAAGGTATCATGGATGAAATATCACTCCAAACTAACATCTTTGTCACTTCTTTGCTTAGCAAGATATGCGCAAGAGAACTAATTTGTTTCATAAGAATATTACCATTATTAATAATGTGAATAAATGCCCAAACAATTAGTATTATCAATTATTATGTTTTTTAGTAGAGTAGGTGGTATCGTGGCCCTCCATTCATATTTGGTATAATAACTTTGTCAATAATCAATATTTTAAAGTGAGAACTGAATGATTACATTGTCAATTGTGTTGTTTAATCGATTGTAAACTCAAATTTACGTAATGTTTATTACTTGGGATGTTATTTATAACAATGTGACAACATAGCGTAATGAGTCGACAAGAAAATAGGGTGGTATATAATGTGTCCTCCCCCCCATAAAACTGATATAAAAATTTGACTTTGTTTAAAATAACATAAAGTACGAAATTATATATTCATTCAAATTAAACTCTTAGAAGGGGAATAATAACGAATATATCTGCGAATTTTTAACGAGGATATTGATATTGGTTGTTAGGAAATACAATCTGCCAGAATAACAGCAGTGCAGTGCAGATATAAATGCAACAGTAGATAATTACAAATTGGTAGAAAAACCTCGGAAAAGAGACAATATTTGTCAGCACTCTTAGCAAAATGTAATGCTATTCCATTTAGCTTTGCACAACTTGAAAGATGTACAGCCGAATAAAATGTCAAGTAACAAATAAAATATTCAAGCGTACATATACTATTCGTGTGATAATACGCCCAAGTTTAAAAATTGCGAGGAAACATGTCTAATTAAATGCTAAAATATACCTTGAAAAACATTTCGAAACGCTCAAAAGTAAAAATGCGTGTAAAAAGCAGTGGCAGCTATTGTATATCGATATATTAGCGTGACCGAGCTAATCTACTAAACAAATGATTCCATAAGTAATAACCGGATTTCGCTACCTACGGAGATACTGAGACTATATAATAATAATATGATAATAATAATATAAGATAAAAAAATGAAAAATGAAATAAAAATAAAACAATAGTAATAATAATAATATAAAATAAACAAATAACAATAATAATATAAAAATAAAATAAACAATAATAATATAATAATAATAGCTACACGGGCCGTAATATAGCACCTTCTCCTCTAATATTAGAACAAAATTCACACGGGATGGGATTTCACCCATGGTAGCTTTGAAGAATTAATGTCGGCGCTTTTTCCTCCGCACGTAACATTATTGATATTTCCCACGTGACGCAACGCAACGAAACGCTGATACGTGGACGTGCGATTCCTCATGAAAGCAGGCAGGCAGGCAGGCAGGCGTTGCCGCGACACACCGGCGGTGTGTTTCACTACTTGGCACTCCGCGCGCGGCGCGATAACCGGCGACGTGAGAAACGACGCGGATAATTCCATTATTTGTCGTGCTTAATGGAAAATGATAGACGTACGAGCCGCGTCGCGCTTTTGTTCGCGCTCCGCGGCCGCGCGTCGCGGCCCATCATGTATTTTAAGCAGGAATACTCGCGCGCGCGCGAGCGCGCGGAGACCTGACGTATCGATTACAGATTCGATCCGGTATCGACGTTCGTATTACATTACCGGAGGAAGGCGCTGCGTCGCGGCAGGCTCGGAGTGAGCCCCGCGTAAAGTTCGCTCGCGAAGCGGCGATGTGAAAAGAAGGGACGAGGAGAGAACGAGGTGCTGTGAGAAGCGATTCGTTCGCCATGCGCGCGCGGCGACTTCATATCCGAAGACCCCAGTCGATCCGTCAATTATTAACCCATTAGCCGCCAGGCTTCCACTTGTGGAGCGAATACTTGTTCCCTTTTTTCTTTTATTCGGCACAATCGCTCGATTAATTACAACGTTATTGTACTCTCTGGCGTTTTCATCGGCGGACCTCCGGTTGTGTTTTATCAAACACAACCGGAGGTCCTAATGCTAATTCGCCGCGGCCTCCAAGTGCGATAAACGGACTGATCCTTGCGAATTAATCTTTGCGGGTTAACTGCTCGCAGCAGCTCAAGCATCGTACGCGATTTTTCACTTCGACAGGCCAGCCTGTCATTTCCGACAGCTGAGTGTCTCAGCTGATCGTCGCGTTTCGACGCGCCGTATTCGGCATCGAGCTGCCGAGAGTCACTCTTCTAAGGCTGGTTTGTCTGTGACTCACACACGATCGCGATCAGATGAGCGCGAACGTTGTACCTTGGGCGAATCTTGTACCTTGACGAAACGCTTCGGAATTCCCGCTCGAAGTCTCACTCGTCCGATTGTGAGTCTCGCAGCAGCTCTAATTTCTGGCTAAACAAGCAGCGCGCTCCTCTGCGATGGCTCTTCCCCTCTTTCTCTTTCTCTCCGCCGCGCCGCCCCGGGAGGATCGCCCGGGACCGTTCGCTTGTAACGCGACGTCGCGCTCGCCGCGCCGTAACGCTCATTTTCATGTCTTTCGACTGCCATCTTGGCGGTAAGAGACGTATTTATAGAACGGCCGGCGCGCGGGGATTCCGTATTCCGTCGACGGCGATTGTCAGCGGTGCGCTCTCAAGTCACGACTCTTGAAATTCCGCCCCGGACATTCCGATCTACGCCGGCTGAATCGTCCCGTGGCGAATATTTTCCGTCGCGCCCTCTCCTCCTCAGGAGCGCTGCTATCGAGCGATGACGACGTCGGCGTTGGGAACGTATATTATTACGTCCGGGTGAAAGTTCGTCCGAGTCTAGACAAATTCTTGCGGTACGAACGAACAACGATGAGGAAGATGTCTCTTCAACTTGATCGATCCGGCTTCTGCGGCCAGATCGACCGAGGATCTCGAATACGAGATAAAGTTGTGAGTGTAAGTTAATTTTCTCTTTAAATTAAGTTAATTTTAAAGCTAGCGACTTGTAAATTAATTAAATTTACGTTAAAAGCTACTTAACTTAAACAACCAACTCGACTAAAAATCACAAGATTAAAATAAATTATTAAAATTAAAAGTTGATTATGCTAAGCTTTTTACATAAGTTTAATTAATATGCTAAATTTGGGTGAAATAATAAAACAATAGCATTTTATAAAAGAAGTAATGTATCCTTTCTTTTTCAATAATATATATTATTTAAGAAGTACAACAGTTCTAATACAGAGATTAGAGTGTTTAAAAACAAAACAATTAGAATAATTAAATTTTTTATAGAATAAATTTTTTATAGAATAATTTATAGAATAAAAACAATGAAAGACAAAATGCTTGTGTGTAGATAGAGCGAATCAAACTGAATAAGAAAATTCCACCATTTTATAAATCATGCAACAATTATCAAAGAATTAATTAAACAATGTTAGCGAATGAGTATGCGCTAAATTATAGGACGAGTTTTCTAGGCAAGATCTCTTCCAAAATGGCTGGAATTTGTTGATTTGTTGGTAACAGCAAGTGGTGCATACATATAAGGTGTCTGGGATTTTTTGAAAACAAAAAATTGTGAAGATTAATCAAATCAAACTGAGAAAAAAAGTCAAGTACCATTTTGTAAAAATCGCAATAATTACCAAGTTATTAACGAGTAAAAATGACCCCATCTAGAGGCTCTTTTAGTTAACAACTTGAAAATTTCCGTATTTATTTGCAAAATGGTAAAGGAATTTTTTGTTTAGAATGACCAAATTTACAATTACATGACGACTATTGTGTCTAGCAATAGATATTAATATATTGAATTTTAAACCATGAATCTTGAACCTGTCGCATTTTCAATCATTCATAACTTAATAACTACTGCAATTTTTGCACAATAGTACTTGACTGTTCTTTTCAGTTTGATCTGATTAATTTTCACAATTTTTCGTTTCCAAAAGATCTCGGACATCCTGTATACCAGATAAGGCACCTAAAACAGGTCACCTGAACAACTTCGAAAATATGCACTGGACCTCTGTAAATTTCAAAATCATCAAATTAACAAAGGTTACGGCGCTATTGCAACCATATACTTTTGAGAACAAGTAGAATAAAAAAGTTTAGTACCACATTTTCCTCAGATAAATAGTTACCGATATATCGTAAGTCAAATACTGAAAAAAAGTTACCAACTTTTCCTCAAATTTATCAAAAAATATCAAGCAAATAAAAAAATTTTTCAGACAAAAATTGTTCAAATTAATTAGTAGAAATTAGTAGAAAAAGATGGTGTAATAAAGAATGGGAGTTTCCATTAAAAAAGTTCAAGATGATCTTTCCGTAATCTTAATGATACTGTCATCAAGTTCATATTAATATTGATACGTCATTAAAAATATCCTACAACTTTTATATTTAACATTTTTTTCCATCTTGCATATTTTCAAAGTTATTCAGGTGGCCTGTTTTAAGTATCTCACCCTATACACTAGCTGCACAACTCCAAAATCCATCGTCAACCGTTCGCCTTTGCCAGGAGATTATCAACGGATTCGAGTCACCTTGAATCTCTGACTTTGTTTGCAGAGATCATCCCACTGCATCATGCGCACCCTAATTTTACTCTGATACCGTTTAATTAATTCTTTCATTACTATTGTGGGCCATTTTCACACGACTCTGATAATGATGAATTATTTTAACTTGCGATTTGGGAAAAATTAACAAGTCAACGTTAAAGCATTTAAAAATAACCGGTTTAGGTTGACACGCCTACAATTAACTAAGTCAAGTTAAAAGTCATTAACCTTTTAACTTAACTTTTAACTGATCATTAGCAACTACTTACTACCGGTGCACAAGGTGCAATAATCGAGCGCGCAGAAGTATTCCCAAATTTTTACTTGAATATATCGCGACACACCCCATACCGACGCGACACCGCGAAGAAATTAATTGTCAAGGGGCATAAAAGTCGACACAATTCCTCTCGGAGATCGAGAAGAGCACAAGTGCAGAGTTTACGCTGAAGACTTCAAGCGGCGCTCGTTATCGCCGCACAGTGGATCGAAACGGTGAAAAAGGTGGATATCGAGCTAAAAATAAAAGTTCGAATTTCACAACTTCATCTACTAGAATGTATTGTAAAATAGTTCTAATATATGATCCGAATGCAGAAAATATCAAGTAATGAATAATATAGATACTGTAAGCGTCTAAAGTCTCGAGTTTCTATGATAAGTAAAATATGTTAAGCACAAGTTGTCCATTTGTGTTCGCTGTATTTTATATAAATAATTATCGATCCTTGTCTATCTTATAATATATAATTCTATGGTTCCTCAAGAACATTTTTGTCATATCTGTTGCCAGATTTTGTTATATTTTACGCATTTTTCTCTATGATGAATTAGAATAGACGAAATCGTAACTCAACTCATACATGTTTATTGAATAATTAAAAAAATATCCATATTTGTCCAAGATCTACTAAATCTACTAAGGATTTTAAAAAATCATTCATACAATAAAAAACCGTATAGGTTTCAACTGCGATCTCGTGCGATCTTTTCTCCTATATATCGTATAGTAGATAGAAACTATCTAACCTATTATGTACAATTGTACATGAATGAAAATTCGGTTCGGAGACAGAATTTTGCCCAGAAATCATTTGTAGTGAAAATTTCACTAAAATTTCTGTTTATATTTCCATAATATTTTTATAACAATATTTTTTTTTTTAATTTTAAATATTCCTGTTTGGTTTCAAATCAGCGTCACATAGATAAAAAACAAGACATCAATTTTTTTCAACCTGTTGCAACGGATTAAAAAAGAATCGCAAAATTTCGAATAGTCCAGTTTCGTTTAATCCAGTTCTATTCATACACGTAATCAAAGGATTTGCGAAGAACCTCTATGCTGTATTATTACTCTTGGCTGTTTTCACGAATTTTGTTTTGCAAAATCCACTAATCTTGCAATTTTCTCTTGCGTTTTCACACAGATTGTTTAATCTTAAAATTTTCAAAAATATATAACAAATATTTTATTAATTGAATTTATGCAAGAAGATTTGATATAACCTGCCCAAGACTAGCTGTCGAGACCGAATAGGAACACTATATATTTATATATATTCGTTGCAATACTGTTATTATCAAACTGGTATACAACAATATTTTATGAATAAAATATTTTATGAAAATTAATTTCATTAAAACTTATTGCTGCACAGAATTTTGTTTCCGAACAGAATTTTAGTCGATGTCTACAGAATTTGAAGTTTCGATCCACTGTGCGCCGCCGCGTGTGCCGCGAACACCTGCGGCGTTTCTCTAACGCGACGCGGAATAAAATCGCTTCAAAAGTGAAAGATACCTCTCCCGCGTTCTCGGGAGGCGGTTCCGGGAAAAGAAAGTGATTGGACACTTTTTACGTCGCGGCGCATTCGATCGGATCATTCGCTCGCTCTTTCCTTTCACGATCCGTCGAAGGAAGGGACGGCGTGACGCGCGTTCACGCTAAAACAAACTTCTCGTTTTACATTCGCCGCGCGGCTCGTTTTCGCGGGTAGCGCAAGAACAACATGCGCGTGTGTGCGAGCGAGAGAGAGAGAGAGAGAGAGAGAGAGAGAGAGAGAGCCTCGCTTAACTTCTATTACTATTCCAGGTGCGCCGCCGGGGGAACTCCGCCGTAGGACGCATTCGTATGGCCGCGGACGTGTCCGCGTATCTGCCGCGGCGAGGACAGATAAAAGATAGAGGAAGAAAACGGCGGAAAACGCAACCGTCGCTCGGCCGCCCGCGGCGGACCAGAGGCAGAGAGAACTCGACTCGATAACGCCGCGGCATCGCGCTCGCGCGAAAATTCACGACGCAATTAGCGCGACCGGCAGGAACCTCCTCGATTTAACGTCGATTCACACCGTTACTATTGTACGTTATTGCCTGAACCGCGTAGACCGCGTTTCTTTTTTTCGGCCGATCGCCCGTTCCGATAAGTCGCCGCCCCAGCGGGAGGACTGTGACAGTCTACCTTCCCCGGTTAAAAGTGGAGCGACGCTGAATGTTGTGACAAGTGCCGGTAACCGACGCTATTATGGCACTCATTAATTTACGTGCAAAGCACATAATCAATTATACTTGCAAAATCACCTGCAGAGCTCGGCCGATAGACGAGCGATAATAACGAGACGAAATAAAGATAGGCGCGTATCTCCGATTACACTTATCTGTCGTATCTTCCGTAATTAAATTGTCAGTTAACGCGTCGAATGTCGCGACAGTCAGCGGTAGTCAGCGGTCTCGGGCACTATTACTACTACTATATCACCGCGTCTCTCATTAAATTACGCACAAAGCACGTAATCAATTATACTTGCAAAATCGGTCGTACGGCCGGTAGAGGAGCGATACGGGACGAGATGGAGATACGCGCGCGTCTCCGATTACATTTATCTATCGTATCTTCTATAATTAAATCATCAGTTAATACATCAGCTGATAAGTTACTTGTAAAGTATAATCAGCTGCATTTAAAAAACTGCTCGTACGGCCAGTGGAGAACCGACGAAACGAGATAGAAGATAGAACACCCACCTCGAGTTACATTAATTTCACCGTATCTTTGACAACTCAATCATCGGTTAAGCTTTTAACGGTCGGCTTTCCGATAATGGTTTAAGCTTAAATCGAAGTTTAAACTCTGTTCAAAAGCATTAGACTGTCTTTCAATGGATTGATCAGAATAAAACGTAGTTTAAAGTATAGTTTAACTGAACTGTGAATGATGACCGTTTAAACGTCGTTTAATGGATTAATAAACATCGTTACACACAATACAGCGTCTCTATTATTATATTTAAGATCATATTGTTAAATATTTGTAAAATATTTATAAAAATATAAAAAACATTTGTTACGATGTCTGATAAAAAATATGAAGATAATAGTGAAAATGAAGATATTTTAGGATATATAAAACACAACGTGAGAAAAAATCCTGTTGTAAGGCGAAGAGACTAAATCATTTCGAAATTTGGGATGAAAAAGAATTTCTTCCAAGATTTCGCTTATCTAAAGCTACAATTCATATATTAATATGAAAATATTCCAGACGCTCACTTCAATCACCAACTGAAAGGTATTAATATATGTCATATAAATTAAATGACATATATAAAATATTTTTCAATTATATTAGTTTTAACTAATTAACTAATTGCAAAATATGGTATTTACTAATAATGAATATCACACGAATAGTATAAAATTTATTTATATTGTATTTTGTTTTATTTTTTCCAGAAATCAGGCACTTTCAGTGCGAAATTATATTACTAACATTAAGATTTTATGTTAATGGATGTTTTGAAAAGCGTAGGTGATTTTGTTGTTGATGTTCATAACAGTATAGCAAACAAAGTAATTAAGCAACTAAAAGCAAATAAAGTTTCAAGGGCAATTGCTAAACTTAGACCTGCATATGCAAAATTCCTGCATATAGAAAAAAAATTCAAAAACTTCATGAAAAGTTTCACAATGTTGCGAGATTTCCACGTTGTATGGATATTAAATCTCCACGTGTCTCAAAGTAACCTGCAGCACATCGATGATGACTTTTCGTTGCCAACTTAAGAATAACAAAGGTTTATCAAAGGTTTATTAAAGGTTGTCTTTAGCGTATGCTTGATTTGACACACAAGATGTAAAACTAAGTTAATGGATCAAGGGAGGATCAGATAATCTTTAGATTAAACCACGATTGAAAAACCGGCCGTGAGTATGATAACTCTTTATATCCTGACGATACTTAAAGTACTCAGGGTACTTAAAAATTAGTAAATTGTTATAAAACCTATTACTCTATTCCTTATGCTTATGAGACGCTAAAAGCTATTTAATAATTGCACAATAATTTGAACAAGAAGGTTTCGGGTAAATTAATTCAGGATGCGAAGGGTTAACGGACATCAACGCGGCAATTAACATGTTAACCATTTTTCAAAAAGTCCGAATCACATAAGAATTTATATACGGAGGTTTCTGGTCGCTGATGACGAATCCGTTATCAGATTTTCGAAATTCAAGATGGTGGCCATAAATATGAAAAATCGCGATAATTTCGGTGATAATGAGTTTCGGACCTCGGATTGGTAATCAGCGATCTTGAAAGCTAACCAAAGTACAATTTCAGCTAATCATATAAATATTCTATGATCCGTCATCTTGGAAAATTAATTTTGGAATTTGAACCTCAGATTCGTAATCAGCGACCCAAAAAAAACCCCAAATCTTGATTTTGAACAAAAAATTCGCTCATAGTTCGTGGAAAATGATTTTTTTCTGTAAAAATGTGTATTTTTCACATTTTGTTTATTTATAATAAAGATGGACAACTTACCAATTGCAAAACACTTTTCAACTTTTCATGTATGTTCCCATATCATATAAGAAGCTAAAAAACGCAAAAAAAACCCGACAAGAATCCCTCAAATATGAAATATTTCATGAAAATGTGAGAATAAATAGGTGGTAAGTATACTTACCACTATGCCTCAAAGGGTTAATGAATTAGCGACGCGGCCCTCCAAGGATCGTCCCTTTTTAACGGCGCAAACCCTTCGCCGCCGAATATTTTTTGTTTCTCGGCGAAAACGATCTATCGCTCGCGAGGCTCGCGCCGCCGCCGGCCGCCGCCGATTATCCCTGCGCAGCGCTTATTTTTTCCCCTCTCCTTCGAATTGATCAGCGACAGGTGGCAGAGCTCGAGGATACCCGTCGCTGTACCGGTCCGCGGTAAAAAGATGATTTCAGCGGACGGGCCGCGACGAAATGTGAAAGGGATATGTCGGCCACGTGAGCCGACGGCGCGACGCGACGCGGCGCGGCGCTCCTTTTCATTCAAGAGCCTCGGCAATATCGGCCGGTAAAGCGGCCGCGATAAAATTGCCGCGGGAATTTATGCGGAATTAACGGTAGCGTGAAAGCGACGAGAGCACTGCTCGCGAAATGCGCTGATTAAAATGGAAAAGAGTCCGGCCAGCGCGTAAGTAACGAATGCCCGCAGAGTGACACTCGCGAGTGGCGAGATGTGTACGAAGCCGCGAGTTAACACGACGCGTCACTTTCCGCGGGCTTTCTACAGCGCGATACACGAAAGTGCACCACCAATGTAAAACGAAATCTCATTCGCGCTGGCGAGCAAAATCGCGGGCGGCGACGAGTCGCGAGAGACGGAGACAATTGCTCTTGCTTTCGGTCGGAAGTCGTTCGAGCCGGCCGAGATAAGAGAGCCGTTACTACAGCACCGCACATCTCGCTTGCATCGGCTCGCAAGAGCGGTCTTAATCATTTCCGAAGAAATCTCCACGCCTTTCTCTTGTCTCCATTTAAGTCGCGGACGATGAAGTGGAGCAGGAAGTACCCTCGCGGAGAAGCCTGAGAACCGTTTACCCGGCCGTTTCCTGCCGCGAGCCGCCTACAATTTTCTGTTCGTTGCTAAAATCGTGCCTGGCGCGTCCAGATTGCCAGTTCGTTCCCCATTTACTTCCGCCGCTGAAAAAGATCGACCGCGGCGACGACGCTCCGAGAAGCATCGATCTCTGTGAATTTTGCTCCGCGCACTCGCTTCTCCTTTTCGAATCGTCGCGTTTTCCCACGGGCTCTTCCTATTTCGTCGTGCGGGAATCATGTCAGTCACGTAAAGAGAGAATTGTGACAAGCGTGTGAGAGAATTGTGACAAGAAAATCGTAAATTAGGGGGGGGGAACAGCGAGACGCTGCTGAGAATCGTCGCGAAGGAGTTCGTCTTTTGTGTTATCGCATTCGAACGATTAGCCAATTCACTGGTAATGACTCATATATGAGGGTAAAAAAGTGCCACAACTGCTGTGATTTATATATGAGCATTACGAATAGCTTTGCCAATTTCCAACGGATTTAGTACATTAAACTTGATACACTCGTGTTTCTTTGGGTCGCTAACTATAAATCCGGAGTCAAATTTGAGAAATTCATAATAACGGATCCAATATGGCGGCACTGGATATGCAGGGTGCAGAGGCACCTAAAACAGGTCATCTGAATAACTTTGAAAATATGCAAGACAGGAAAGAATGTTAAATACGAAGGTTGTAGGGTTTCAAGTAACGCGTCACATAGAAATGCTAATATGACTTTGGATAGCGTTATCAAGGTTACAGGAAGGTCATCTTGAATTTTTTTAATGGAAACTCCTATTCTTTATTGTACCATCTTTTTCTATCCATCAATTTGAACAACTCTTGTCTTAAATGTTTTTTTTTATTTGTCTAATATTTAAGGAAACTTGGTAACTTTTTTTCAATATTTGGCTTACGAAATCTCGATAACTATTTTTCGGAAGAAAAAGTGGCACTAGACTTTTTTATTCTATTTGGTCTCAAGGATATGCTGTTACAAGTGGCCTAACTTTTATTAGTTTGATGAACTTTGGAAAGTTTTGAATTTCAAAATCATTAATATATCGTCATGATGAAGAACAAGTCTGTCTTCTCACTCTATTGAGTGAATAAATTCTCAACCCCAGGCTCTACGAAAGGTCTGGGTCTCCATTTTTCAACGAAAATTTTATTATGAATTAGTATCAAACAATATATTCAAAATATTCAAAACTGACTTTAGAGAAAATTTGACCCTGGCAATGAATGATTTCTTATCAGTCTCGAGTGCAAAATGGAATAACAAAGTTTGAATGTCTCGAATTAATCCGTTATCTGCGATTAAAAAACCGAGTTTGATACATATCCATAATGGAAGATCAAAGTTAGTTACTTAAAGCCGCCATTTTGAATTTTGAAATTTCAGCTCTAGATTCGTCACCAGCGATCCAAAAAAAACCCTTATAGATAACCCTTACAGATAAACTTTCATAAAATACGAAATTATTTGCTCTCAACAGTTTTAGCACAAAACGTTGATCTTCACCAGTTGACTGGTGAAGAAAGAATAAAGTAAAGAAAGAATAAGAGTTTATTAATACTCAGAGATTCAAAAACTTTTGAAGATTGCAGTAGTGCATTATGGTAGATTTGGGTCTCCAAAATCCAAGACCGTGCAATACAAAAATATAAGCAATAAAACTATTTTTAAAGAAAGTAGCATACAGCACAGTTACATGTAGCAAGAAGTATTTAGTTGGTAATGACAAGCAAGCTAATAAACCTACAGCCAAACGTATCGGACGCTAAATGACACTAATAAATTATCGTTAGAGTACTTTCTAACATCACGTGAAACGAGAGTAGAAAGTACTGAGTAACAGTAAATGTCACAGCGATAACTAATTATGAAGCAATAAGCTCAACTCAGCCTCTGAAAAATAGACATGAACACACGAATGCAAAGCAACGAGTAGCAAAGGCAAGGATTATTCGTCATTAATAGGATATCTTGTAAAACGCCTTGACGCCGATCGTAAAACGAAAACTCAAAAAGAGAAGTGCGCCGCGAAAATACATAAAACGCGAGAATGCAAAACATTAAAGAAGAAAAACGAGATGCAAATGCAGAATGCAATAATGATAATATTATTCATGATAATTAATTATAATGATAATAACCGCAGAACGCGGTGAACGCTAGCATGTTCTATATATAAAAAAATTACAAACTCCTCGTGATTATACAAGCAATGGCGTCATCAACGCAATTTCATCCTATCAACTCGGTAACGGAAGCATCTCGCCTCTCTGAACTTCAGAGAGAAAGCTATAAGGAGCGTCTGAAGTTTGTAATATTCATTAGGTCATCAGACAGACACTTTCAGAAGTTTAGTTTACCGCGAAGGACCATCCATACAGGATGTCCCATTTGAATCAGTCGAGTCAATTTTCTCCGAAATCATTGGTGGTACAAGAAAAATTTCAAACAAAAGTGGGACGATTTCGATGGGGACGAATTTCGGTCACGTTGTTTCTTTCTTTCTAGGTGGAGGCGTCAAAAATATTGTATACAAAGGTCACCTCCATTTCTTTAAATAAGACTGCTCATTTTCAACCACTTGTGATTGTAACCCACCTCAAAATGAATATCACGATGATCATAGACACTCAAAAGTCAAAGTCACAGACATAAAAAAATTGAAAGACAAAAGTTTATCGTTCATACTCGAATGCGCGCCCGCGGGCATTCATACACATGCTAACTCGAGGATTTTGGCTTACGACATATAAAACCACAAGCAATGATAATGCATTCACGAACCGATTCCTGTCTCTGGATAAATGACCGTGTCGAGCTCGCATTAAGCAATTTCGAATCGCGGAATAATTTAGAGCTCGTCTATTCGCATACTTTGCATGGGACAACCTTGCGGCTGGTCTGAAATTATTCCCGCATTCATCTACAAGCAGAATCGTGTCGACGACTTCATCGGCGTGTGATCGACAATTTGAGAGAAAAGAAACGTAAATAATCAAACGATAGCAATATCAACGATATTGACAGGAATTATATAGCACCAGGAATCAAGAGAACTGAAATATCTCTTCTATCTCTCTCTCTCTCTCTCTCTGATTGTAAGGAGCGTCGGTATCGCTTGTGAAGTAGTTGCAAATGTCTAAATCAGAGTTCGGCGGCACGATCTGCTCATTTCGAGCGATTTCCGTGAGTCGATGTTTACCGCCTTTCCTTTGCATCCCGAGGTCTAGCAACGAGTCTGACGACCATAATCAAGGCGCGCGACGCTCTGCCTCAGGTACGGCGCATCTGTAACGCGATGCGGTTCCGTGCCCACTGACTGCCAAATGTCAATGCTGAATTATGTCCATGACCTTGAGTGCCTATGATCACTGCATTCGTCTTGAAGTGTCTCACTTACGATCGTGAGTATTTGAAAATGGGCGGTTCTATTCAACCCTTTATATCCTGACGATACTCAAAAGCGTTGGCTCTACATAAACGCTCATAAGTTTCTGAACTCTTTTTCTTTGTGTCTTATCCCACATTCTCTCCTGTCGGTACTGATAAGCACTACCTTAAAATTTAATCATTAAATTGTTATAACATTTATTTTCCTATTCTTTATGTTTATAATATGCCAGAAGCTATTCAATTGCACAACAATTTAATAAAGTCTTAGGTAAATTGATTTAGAATATAAAAGATTGAAACATGGCAAATAATAGTGTTGCTAGTATAATCTCCACAGAATATTGTCACTTCTTTTGTATATTAAATATTATATTTATTGAATGTCATTATATACAATTTTTTTCAAATTCTCAAACCACACTTCTTCTATTTATATCATAACGGTCACAAATAGGGACATAAATATGTTCGTATCTTGTTTTTGTGCGATTCAATATTATAATTCAACTCAGCATTTTATTATTCTTTTTATCCTCCAAGATATCAGCCGTTAAAACTTGGAATTTTGATTGACTATGAAAGCGTCTCGCATTGAATTTCAAAATCATTGTTTAATCAGTAGCTGCAAATCGATTTCTCGAGAAATTCTACAGCGTGTAAAACAATAATTTAGAAACAAAATTTATTTCAAAATTCAAAAATAGTAGACTTCTAAAAATGATGTATAAATAAAAAAGATAGTTGTAGTTATATTTTATTTTTTCTTTCTTTTTCTTTTTCATGTCCACTCTTTTTCACGCACACACGCACATACGCGCGCGCGCGGTTACACATATTTTAACTTATTCTAATATCTTGCAGTAGAAAAAAAATATCAAATAGTAAGTTTCAAAAGGCATTGGACGTAAAATTATCCACTTCTTCGAGTCCTCTCATATAAAAATTACTTCTTTCCATTTAAGAAAGAAAGGTTAACACTGAAATGTCCTAGAAAAAAGAACTCATAACTTTTATTTTAGTTATCATAAAGCTATTTAATTGCACAACAATTTAATAGGATCTTAAGTAAATTAATTCGGGATATAAAATAAAGTTAAAAGAAGCAACTTTCATATCTTTTTGGAGATTTCAATTGGGAGAAGGAAAAAAAAATAAACCAAAATATATGTCCCACTCGAAACCGTTCCACTTTGTTCTGTGAAACATTTCTTGCATCATCAATAATTTCGAAGAAAATTCACTGAATTGATTGAAATGGGACATTTACCGTGTATTCCCGTTTGACGAGTTGGTGCGAAAATCCCATTTCCCGTAACACTCGTAATTCTAATTGTAGGTGGAAAATAATCAACGTATTTAGATAAGACCCAATTTAAATCTGCCATCCCTCTTGTTGTCGGACAGAGATGATATGATCATCCTACCAAAGATTGTGTATAAAACGAACGCATGGATTAAAGAACGGCTGTAGTTTAATATTTAATTCGTTCGTGAAATCACAGTAACCAGCTGCACAGTAAACAACTGTAGCAATGGTCAAAATGTGAGAAGACCAATGACGTTACCAGGCATGTCACTGGCGTCAAGTTTGAGTCGGTGAAGACTTATTCTTACTTTGAAGCTGATAAGGACTTACTCTTATTTGAGTCGGTGAATCTTACTCTTCTTACTTTAGCACATTATTTATATGCTCCATCCAAGATTGATTGAACGCTTTGAGAGACCGTTTGAAGGGTATTCTCATTAATTAATACAATTAAAAATCGTGACGGGAGGAATGTAATTCTTTGTGTGTAGCTCCTTTCATTGAAGGCTGTCCTAATCGCAATAGAAATGTTTTATTTAACATTATAATCAAATTTTACGTTTTTCGCAAAGCATCTCCCCCTCTCTCTCTCTCTCTCTGCCCATTACTAAATTACTTTTTCAAACTTTTTTGCGAGCCACTTTTATGCTGTTTTAATCTCCTCTACAAAAGAACATTTCCAAGCGGTTGTTAATCCAATTAATTTCCACTCAATGCAACCTGTGTTGTCAAAGTCCAGCTGCCCGGTGACTTTGTCATTTGCAATGCAGATTACCTTGGTTTCAAACTCAACTTTAAGTTATTTTCCGCAGGCCAAGTTCTACCACCGCGCCCACGTCAGCGGATATGTGAGCGCGCAAGTATTTCGCACAGTCCTGAAGGGTGGCGATGTAACTATATTTGTAAATCATCCGCGTACAACATGTGCTTGGAATTAATGAGTACCGATGGGAGATCATTAACAAATAACAAGAACAGCGATTCGACCACGCTACCCTGAGAAACGCTAGCACATGTTGGCGGATCCGACAGCCGCTTGGAAAGGTTGTAGAGAAGATAAACCAGCACAAAACTGGCTCGAAAAAAATTGAAAGAGTGTAATTTAGTAATGAGAGAGAGAGAGAGAGAGAGAGAGAGAGAGAGGGGGGGGGAAGAACTTTACGAAAAGCAAAATTTGATTCTAATATTATGAAAGACATTTCTATCGCAATGAAGACAGTCCTCAGTGAGACGAACCACACACACGAGAGAAATTACATTCCTCCCACCACGATTTTTAATTGTATCAATTCAAGCGAGCACATCCGCACGATTTATGAGATCAGGGTCATCAATTTCGGCCGCGTTGTTCCAGGTGATAAATAATCCGCTGCGATAATTAATCACAGAGCCGACGCGGACTTACCGCGAGCAGATTTGCATTCGCGGCCAGTCCGTTCGAGACGAGTCGGCCAATAAAGCGTTCACCGCTCCGCGAGGCGACGTACTCTCTGAGTACGCGCGCGTACACACAATGTTTCCGTTGAGCCGCGCGTGCAAAAGAACGCGCGAGGAGAAAGGGCGCCGCGCACGCGCGATCCATTTTCATTCGACACCGCGAGTGTCTTCCTACGCGCGTATCATGTCGATTGTGCAAACGACGATTTGCGTACGACGGGGAGTTGCCGTCGTCACGTGCAACAAAAGAAGAAACTGGATTCCCGTTCGCGTTACACAATGCGCGTGTGCGTCGAATCACGTGGGAACGCGCATGCGCGCGCGACGTATGCGAACGCGTATCGCCACCTCCTCGTCATTTCATCTCGAAAAGAGGGGCCCAACCGACGATGTTTATCGATATCTCACGTGGGAGGAGATCGGTGCTGCGATAGCCGCGTAATTACTTGCAAATCGATTATTCGGAAATGTCGCGTCGTGCAAAACGGACAGGGCAACAAGAAGCGGACCGCGCTTCAATGTCGCTCGAACCGCGTTTCATCTCGATCGACTCGTTGCAAACACGCTCCTCGCCTTCTCCCTTCGATCGCGTTTCCTTTTCGATCTTTAGAGGATGTAAGTTCATGGAACCGCGCCCTCTCAACGTCCAGCGAATCAAATAAAGAGCGAATCAAATAAAGAGCGAACAAGACGTGTGCGTGCGTGCGTGCGTGCGCGCGCGCGAGAGAGAGAGAGAGAGAGAGAGAGAGAGAGAGAGAGCCCGGGTATTTTTTCTCGTTTCTTACGAAAGCAGCTTCTCCCGTGAACGGAGAGACCACACGAGTCAAAGTTTTTCACATCGCGCCCCGACGAAGTCGAAGCGGACTTTCAGGTTCTTCGGGAACGGAAAGAGGAGAGAAAAGACATCGACCTCCTAACAGAGACGCTCAAGGTTTCGACGGGGCATAATCTCCTTACGCTACCTTTATCACGATGACGTGCCCAACGCGCACGCGCGAGCGCGCGCGCACGATGGGGCCCACTGTGGCATGCTCTCTCGCAGGGCCCGATCACTTTCTCCAATTTGTCATTGCTTGTATCGCCGCGTATACGGGGCGATATTGCGATATTAATTAATCTTGCGAGCGCCCTGCGCGATCCGCGCTCGCGCGGGCGCTATCGGATGCAACACAACACACGTGGGGGACCGAGGAGGGGGGGGGGGCGGGAGGAGGAGGAGGCACACACGTGCGACGAGAACGAGAGAGGCCGCGGCGCGCGTATATACGCGAGCCGCTCACATTTCACCACGTGAGATAACATCCCGGGGAAGCAGGTGGAAAGTTCCACATAACACAATCGCGTTACGAGCCCGCGCGCTCGTTCCGAGGCTCGGCCGTAAATCATACGGAAATAAATGAAAAGCAGCGCCCGGCGAAACCCGGCGCGGCGCGGCGCGCCGCCCCAGCTAACCGAGCGGGATTTTTCGTCGCGCTAATTGAAAAGATGAGGATCGCGTTCGCGGACAATTAGCCCGCCGTCGGAGATCAATCTCGCGTTCGTCTCTTTCAACGAGGGACGGTCTTCTCGCATCGATCGATCGATCGGTCAGTTGGTCGGTCGGTCGATCGGGAAAACGAAACTTTCTCCTCTCGGACGTACCGTCGACAGACACGTCACAATGACTTTAAATTACTCTCTAAATTTCCGCGAGTGAAATCTCGCTGAAAACGAGTGAAAATTGATTCGAGGCAGCGAAGATATCGCGCCGTTCGCTCGCGGTTCGCAGCGCAAAAGCGAACGTTCCACTCCAGTTTAGAGCGGATTCTGATTCCGCACGAGTGAATGTCCGAATCGATCGGAGGGAACGCGTCAGGTTCATTCTTCGATTTCAAAGAAAGATATTCTCGCTCGACTACTTGGAACGGAGAATTCACTTTGTAGAAGAGAAACATCGTTCGGATTTTACTTATACTCCATTTTTATTATCACCCCTTTCTTGCTTAGCTAATTGCTCAGCATATTACCTCTGATGAGCTTGAGCTCGGCATATATTGGGTCTCTTATCCCTGAATAATATTGAAAAAGTTTTTTGCATCGCTCATTGTTTATGAAAAAATTATTAACAAGAAATTTGAAGGGCATGATAATTATCTTTAGCATAAAGGCCATATTTTGTATGTAGAAACATATATGAGAGGGATGGGAGGACGAAGCCCCCCGCGCATTACGAAAGTATAATATAATCCAATCATTAATATTAATGTATCAATTTGGTCAGAAAGTCTTCGTATTTTATGCGAAAAGGGAAAAAATTGTTTATCACGAAAGCGCTTTTATTTTAATCATTAATATAGTCTCCACCTCGTCTAATGACCTTCTCCCATCGACCTACAAGCTTAAAAATTCCATCTTCGAGACACGTTCGTGCCCTTTTACTCGTATAACAAAATTGGCTCAATTTGTTATTTTGAACGCTCCATTTTGCGATTTTTATTAACTCGTATTAGCTCACAAACGCTCTCCGTCTGCAACAGTTTATGCGGCGAAGTTAGGTGAATTCAAAACAATCGCCGTTTCCCCTCCTTCTCGTGATTTGCTTTAAATGCAGACGCGCCAAGTAGGGCGACTCAAAATATGAAAAGACTCTCTGACCACCCCGATACATCGTCAAAATAGAATATATACAAACGTGTGTGAACATACAACGGATACAAAAGAATACAAAAGAATATATTATAAGAGATATGTACGTTTTATTGTTCAATTCTTTCATGTAAAGGATACAGTTGCGACATTATCTATAAAGAACGAATCTAGTCTATTGAGCTAGATCAGGGTTAGAGTTGTTATGTTAAGTTAGGTTAGATTAGAGTTAGGTTAGGTTAGGTCAGATAAAATCAGGTCAGGCTGAAGCAAAGCTCTTCACCTCACTGGCCTCTAGTGCTAAAGTTAATTATCGTGTCCTTCAAACTTCTTTTGTGAATAACTTTTTAGTGAATAATAAGCGATGCACAAAATCAGGGACGAGACCTTAACAACGTATATCGCGATCAACCTTATCAAAGATGGGAATTCAGTGATATGAACATTTATTCTTGCTTATACATTTATTTTTGCGTAAAACTATCATTTTTTACATTTACATTTTTATGTCTATCCTTACGCCGCTGCTTTAATGTTACGCAATTAAGGGGGGAATATTTTCCGTTAATAAATTATTATTATTATTAATTTAGACTTGACTGTGACTCTGTTTTTCGCGTGGAATCTTTTTCCGAAAAATCTGACAAGAATGACCTATGTGAAGTTAGCCCCCGACTTTTAATAAAAAATTTTTTTTTGCATAAAATTACGCCAAATCGTTTGTAGAAATATGTAGTGAAAGACTTTTCGTTTGTAGTAAAAAAATAAAAAGGTTACGGGGGGTTGAAAAAATGGTCAGCCTCCAAAATGGGGACTTAAAACCTGACCTAATCGAAGCCAAATCGTTTGTAGAAATATGCAATGAAAGAATTTTCGTTTGTAGTTGCCCAGGAAAATAGTTACAACCCCTTAAGTTCTAAGGGTAGCTATTTCCGCCCCGTCGTGGGGACTGACTTGAAACCGGTTCTAATCGACGCTAATGGGTTTGTAGAAATATGTAGTGAAGGAATTTTCGTTTGTAGTTGTCTAGAATAGAAATGGCAGCAATTTTTGTAAGAAGGGTGGGTGTATCTTCAACCCTATCGGGGGGGCTGCGTTCTAAACCGACTAGATCGAAGCCAAACAATGCGTAGAGGTTTGTAGTGAAGGAATTTTCGTTTGCAGATGTCCAGAATAGGAACGGCAGCAATTTTTGTAATACCCCTATTTCTATTCTGGACAACTATAAACGAAAATTCCTTCACTACAAACCTCTGCGCATTGTTTGGCTTCGGTTTGGTCGGTTTAGAACGCAGCCCCCTCCCTGATAGGGTTGAAGATACACCCAACCTTCTTACAAAAATTGCTGCCATTTCTGTTCTAGACAACTACAAACGAAAATTCCTTTTCCTATTTTAGAACTAATCTTAGAACTTAAGGGATTGTAACTTTTTTCCTGGGCAACTATAAACGAAAAGTCTTTCACTACATATTTCTACAAACGATTTGGCGCAATTTTATGCAAAAAAAATTTCTTTATTAAAAATCGGGGGTTAACTGCACATAGGTACAAGAATGCGCTTGTGAGGGAAATTTCGCGTAAAATAGGGAACTTATCCGACATATTGATGTCCGAGTAAACGAAAAGTATGCATTCGACGCGCCAGACACTTTGAGAAGACTCTACGACAGGGGTTCCCAACCGGGAGTGCTCGCACCCCTTGGCAGTGCGGAAAAGCATTCTTGGGGATGCGAGGAAAAATGATTGTAATTAATAATGATTAAGATGAATTGTGGAACAATCCGGCATTTTTATCATCAAATTAAAGAGAATGTTATTAAAATTATATATTTTTTATGATTATAAAATTATATATTTTACATTATTAGAAGCTGAATATCTTTTTTGATTTTTAACTTCTTACCTTAAAACCCTAACAACTAATTTTTACCATAAATCATACGAATAACTTTTTTCGTAGGGAGTTCCTTAAAAAACGTTTAGGGGTGCGAAATACAAAAAAGGTTGGGAAACCCTGCTCTACGATCTTCGGCGAAAACGCGACACCAAGCGCGCCTCAAAATGGGACCACTTTCGAGGTTGGTCGTGACAGCCGACGCACGGTGCGCGCTTTGAGGTATGCGCCGCGCCGCCATTCATAGCGATGCACGTGCATCGAGAGGTTTGCGCGCGCCGTGCGCCGACATCACCGAGGACCGAGATAAGATCGGGGACAGGTGGAAAGTCCACCGGCTCCCACGCGACCCACGGTGTGTTTGACCATGTTCGAAACAGCTCGGACGGGACATTCAACTCGGATCGAAGGATTAGAATTAAGGATCGTTACACCCGCGGAGATTAGCGACTAGCGCGGCGAAGGGGAACGTGAGAACGGCTGCTCCTTCGCGGTTCGTACTACGACCGGCTCTCCTCTTCGGTTCTTCGACGAGCGATTTATAAATGACAAACTCTTTCTTTTTTTTACCGCGGTTCTTTCCTTCGAATCGAGGAATCCCTCCGATTTCTCAATTAAATTTAGAAAATGGTGATTTCGGTGACACTCGAATTTAGAGTCGGAGCGCGCGATCGATAATGACATTAGAACTTCGCTCTGAACTTCTGAAATGAGGAGAGTTTCCGAGATTCTACTTCCTTTTTTTTTTCTTCGGGGATATTGCAGCTAATTATTTGCTACGATTATCTTTCCGACTGAGCGTCTTAGATCGCGTTAATTAATTTATTCCATCCCGCGTATAAGGCAGATGACCGACAAAAAAATAGATTAGGAATGCTCATGCCGAATTCTTTCGCAGAGGATCTCATGTAACGTTATTCATCGATCTCATGAATTTTTTACGTATACAAGATCTCCGTCTGTGTCTCCGAGAAGCCGACAGTGAAATTTAATCGTAGACAACGCCGCAAGTCATCGAACACACACCAAACAGGATTCTGAAGCGACTCTTGACGAGTCGAAAATCGCTTCTCATCGAGCAGGCCTTTTTGTGCGGCCGACCTAATCTTACGGAAGAAAATGGAAGTCACCTCTATCTCGCTGACGTGTACTGGAAATGGGTATTTTCGTCGTTCACGTAACTCACTCTTATGCCTCAGCACCGCTCACGTCTCATTTTTAATTATATCCCACGCTAATAAACAGGTTTTATAGCGCCGTGAGTTACTCGTATCTCCATACTCGCGCGAGCGGCTGCTAAGAACTTAATTATCTTATGCAACCAGAGTAAGAAGAAAAAAGAAAACGAAGAAGAAAAAATGTATCTTCGAGATTATATAATCCGCATTTCACAAGAGAGCAAAATTGTGCCGGATCTGGCCCTCTCTCGTGCGACTCTTTACCGCAGAATTTTATCGCCCTCGCGCGACTCTACGCGAATCCCGCGACCATCATAGATCCTGAGAAGCACAGATCCTGTTCCTGCTTGCCGGCGGAGTGTTTCTTTTTTCCCCAACATTCGAACAATCAGAGAAAATCGTTCCCGCGCGTGTGCGAACCGCAACAAAGGTGCCTTCGGTCTCCGCCCTTTCGCCCATCAGCACGTCACACAACGACTCTTCAGGTTTCTTTCGAATCACTTCTGAGAGGTCAGAGCAGACTGACTCTTCATTTCTTCCGCCATATGCTATTCCTCCTTCCCCTTGACGCGCTACATCTCCTATAGGTTTTCTATTTTACGCAGAATTTCCCTCACAAGCGCATTCTCGCCAGATTTTTCGGAATAAAATTCCATGCGAAAAAGAGTCACGGTCAAGTCAAGTAAATTAACAGTAATAATTTATTAACGGGAAATATCCCCCCATCAATTACATAATATTAAAGCAGCGTAAGAATAGACATAAAAATATAAGTGTAACAATAAATGATAAAGTTCTCGACGACGACAACGACGACGAGCAAGCTGGAACCGGTCGATCCCCAGCTGGAGCTCATTGACAATTTCGGTCGCGTCGGGGAGTCATAAAGCGGAGAGCAACAAAATCGGGAACCGTATCTTCTTGTCTGCATTACGGTACACGAGGAGCGACGCGCCGTCTGACGATGTCGCGCCGGAAATGATAACGACTGCGCATCAACGTGGGAAAAGAAAGAGAGAGAAAGAGGCAAGAGGAAAGAGAGGCAGGAAGATAGATATAGAGAGAGAGAGAGAGAGAGAGAGAGAGAGAGAGAGAGAGAGAGAGAGAGAGAAAAGAGAATGAGAAAAGAGCATTCGTGTCCGAATGAATGGCGGAGGATCGATACGAGAGAAGTATCGATTATATCGGCGCGCCACCTTTCTCCAACTGCTCCTCTCTCCGCTCCCCACCAGTCCCCTTCGTTCCCTACCCTCCTTCCTCGGCCCACTTCGCGCACAGGACTATATGCCCTCGGCCCGTGTGCGTGCACGCCCGTATAAATAAACGGTCCATACATTATTTATAAATCGCGCGGCTTTTATGCACCAACAGCAAGGTCAGATAAGATCTGAGGACCGCCGCGCAGGAAGGAGGGCTACACGCGCGCGGCTCTCCTGCGATCTTCGCGAGATGACCCGTCGTCGACGACGAGTCTCGGGACTCGTCGTCGACGACGGGAGTGTGGGAGCGAGAAGTCGAAGACGCGAAGTCGAAGAGGAAGACGCGACGGGGGTGTGGGAGCGAAAAGTCAAAGATCTCGAAGAAGTCGAAGGAGACCTCGGGGACTCTCGTTTCGGACATGGTGGACGACGATTATACCGTGAGAGAAGCTCGCTTGCAGGAAACGGGACGGAATTATGTAACGACGCGGTTAATTAACGCTTATTACTCGTAATTTTAACGACGCTACTAATTACATCGGTCAATCGCTCGCCTCAAAGAGCGGGCCACGTCGCCGAAGATTTACGGCCGTATAAGCGGTGACGAATACATCCGCCGTGAATATCTCGGTAGGCCTCTGATGGAAATATCGCAATAGCGAGAGAACCGTCGAATTTTCTAACGGGTGAACAATGCAAAATTAACGATACCTGTCCTGTCGGATAACCGCTGCCGTCGTATATTTCGCTATCTACCGCCGCACGAGATCGCATGAAATTTGCGATTTTATTTTTCAGACACCGTAAATGCGCACTCGACGCGCACGTGAGACATCACGAAGAAGAGAGAAAGAGAAAAAGAGAGAGAGAGAGAGAGAGAGAGAGACTATATTTTTTTGCATGATGATACGAGCGTTCTTTTAGAAACAGATGACGCGAAATTAATACACGAGATCCGACGACGTATCGCCGTGATGAAGTATCGGCGAAAGAACGGAAGAGCGAGAGGAAGGGGGGCGTGGAGGGCAAGAGGAGGGCAACGACGGAGCATCGAGAGAACGAGATCTGGCAGTATGTTATGCCGACTCGATAGCAGATAATCATGCTCCGTACACCGCATCGAACTTCATCGACCTATAAATCGGTACTCGCACGGCACTTACAGCCGCGCGCGGCGACTCCTACCTGATGAGATGAGTTATCCAATCGCGCTAGGCATAAACATGCGATTATACGGAGCCCGCGGGCATTACATCGACCGCGCCAAGAGGCAAGGGAATCGCGTAAAAAGAGAGAGATCAGCCGCTGGATGTGCGACACTGACCGCGGGACAATTCGCGAGAGAGCCACGCGCAGAACTGATTCAAACCATCACTAAGCGGAAATTCATACGTCTGTCGCGAACAACAATGCGTTTATTCACTAAAAAAAGAAATAATTTCAGGACAAGCGGAATCATCTAATTTGGTGATTTTGAAATTTGCAAAAGTAAGTAAGTTAATGAAAGTCAGGGCGCTGTTATAGCAATATATTCTTGAGATTAAATAGAGCAGAAAAGTCTAGTACAATTTTTCCTTTCGACAGATAGTTAGCGAGATATCGTGAGTTAAATATTGAAAAAGTTATCAAGTTTTCCTTAAATATCTCAAAAAATATTAGGCAAATAAAAAAATGTTTCAGACAAAAGTTGTTAAAATTAATTGATAGAAAAAGAAGATATAATAAAAAATTGAGCTTTCTATTTTAAAAAATTAAGTTGACCTTCAATTGATCTTGAAAATGCCCTTCAAAGTCAAGGTCACCATCAGTTGACTCCTTACGAACCCTATTAATTTTCTTTTTTCGATATTTCCATAATCTTCGAAGTTATCAGTGTGGATAAATTAAAATGGCCCACCCTGTATATATAGATGTACTTCTGTGGCTCCAGTTCTACAATAAGTAGGCACGAATGAAATAAGATCATCATAACAAACAAATTTCCAATCAGTTTTGTTACGGACTTTATAGCTACAAAGATGTTCATCATAGTCAAAATCGTATGAAACATAGTTAAAAGAAAGAACATATTATTCAACTTCTTGCAATAGATTATAAACTGTATTTCACCAAATATGAGTAAATTATCTTCGTTACAGTAACACACATGCCTTTTTTAAAAAGCGTCCCAAATATTCTGACTCATGAGCATATGATTATATTTTCGTTCATGTCTGGAGGTAGAGCATGACCGAACAAAAGAAGCCAACATTCAAATTAACATATTCCTCTTCATATAAGAGGAAAATTAATTGATAAAGAGAAAATTCTCTTGAAATAAGAGGAAAACAGCTAGAATAATATCTAATAAATTTTAGATGAATGGTTTACACTTTGATCGCTTAATGGAAAGAGGAATCCTTTTTCGGCAAAAAGCTTCGCTTAGAATATGAGACTGAGAAAATCACTTTATAAATAGAATACTTTTTCTGGGTGCTCTACGCGACGTGTTTCTTATCACATCACGTCGGCGTAATGTGATGATTTTTACGCAACAGTGCAAAGTATCAACGTCGCGAGATCCGTGTCGCGCTATCTCGCCGGAATAGCTCGTACAATCAAGAAATCGTTTCTGGCGATCGATGCGAAGACAGATCGCGTCGTGACAGCTGGCTTTTTCCATTTATGATCGACGGCTCGATCTCGACGCGCCAAGATAAGCCTTTAAATCTCGAGTTTTCACAAGTTTGATCAATCCCCGTGTGACGCTCTGCTCGTCGTCCACCGCGAATGCATTCACCTGTTTAAACATGAACTCGCGCGAGACCGTCGAGTCCTCAGCATCAAGACGAAGTGTTTCTTGCCGAAACGAGACGCGGTACGACAGCGACCTAATGCCGCGGTCGTAAGGATCGCAAATTATCCGTCCGGTTTCAGGCACTCCTGGGTCCCGCTCGGATCAGTAGGCAATATCTCATAGAGCAGCCGACTTGTGTTTAGCCTATCACGAAGTGGATGTCCTTGTCGTGACCGTGAGGCTAATTGCCAGTGGTCAGCACGAGGACGAGAGAGTTAGGAGAGGATAAATGGTGCGCTGGTCGTGGTGTTTGAGATGGTGGGGTGACGACGATGGTGACGAAGATGACGGTGACAATAACGACAACAATTGGAATGACGGTGAAAATGACAATGACGAGAAGGATGACAACAAGCATGACGATGACGATGACGACAGCGATAACGACGACGACGACGACGACGACGACGCGAAAGAGAAGACAAAATATCACGCTGATCCTGAGAAGGATGTCGCCCGAAGAACGGCAAACAGCTCCGGCCGCTTCATTTTGTTCACGGCTCCACCATCCATCATCCCGCTGCTTTCCCCCGCGTTCCACCCCCTTAAAGGACGCCTTAGCGCGCGATCCTGGACGCGAGACACTCACTTATAAGCCTCGTCGAAAAGATGGATGACGAAGGGTATTAAGTTTTTGTCTCTAATACTTCTTCTATGCATCGCGCAACGCGCATCGCCGAGCGCGAGGCAGGATCGCGAGCGGAAGTCGTTGCAAGCGAAGGAAAAGGAGGATAATCGCGAACTGGATACTACCCGAGATGTTAGGTTAGGTTAGGTTGGGTTAGGTTAGGTTAGGTTAGGTTTAATTGGGGCCTCGATCGATATCTTCGCTAATGGCAGGAAAAAGACGCGGACGAAACGCCGCGGGTCATCGAAACGCGGTTTTTACGAGCGCGACAATCGCGGGAAAGCGCGCGGCACACTTTTGAAAACGAGCCAGCTCGGACGATACGCGCGTGCGCGCACGCGCAATCGTCGTGACATCGACGAGAGACGCGACGCGAGATAGAAAGTTAGAAGTTAATTTAATGTCACTGGCGTTACCACAAAGAGGCAGCATCGGTCGCTTTCTCGACGTTCCGTCTCGACTGCTCGTAACGCAGCTGATGGGAGGATATTTCTTCTAAATCGTTGACGGTGATACGTCTCACGGAAAAACGATCGGCCGTATCACTTGTATAAAGCGTATCATTTGGGTGAGACGCTCGGGAACGTAGACGGGGAGGGATCTCTCTCTCTCTCTCTCTCTCTCTCTCTCTCTCTCTCTCTCTTTCGCGCGCGCGCGGGGAACAAGAAGAAATCCATCGCGTAGAAAAGAAGAGAAAGAGGCGATCACAGTGAGATGCCCCGTCGCGCCGAGACGCTTTCCGAAGAGACGTCAAGTACGCGGAAATCGCATTACCGGGAACGAGAATTTCTCGTTAAGAGAAACTCCGCAAATGTTGAGTCCACGACTGCGAGAGAGTGAGGGAATGAGAGAGAGAGAGAGAGAGAGAGAGAGAGAGAGAGAGAAAGAGAGAGAGATCACTCATTCAAGTAAACACACAGATTTTCCCGGAACACTTGAGAACTCGTGGAGGAACGCTGCTCCTCGGTCTCTCTATCTTTCTCTCCCTCCCCTCTCCACTTTGTTTTCTCTTGGAGAAAAAAATCGCAGGATCGACGGCGTCGGCGAGTGCTGTTCGAACACTTATCCGGCGAAAATGGTCTCGCGGATATTTTAAAGCGCCTGATGCCGGCGAGTGATCGCTGGAGTTACAGGTTGAATGAAGAAGGAAAGAAGAAGAGAAATGAAGAGAGCACACACCGTGGGAGAAACGTCGGCGGGAAGAGATCGGAAGGATGCGCGCGGAAAATCGCGCGCGGTCTCGCGGCCCCGTGAAAATGGCGGCCGATGAAATTGGATTCGATTCATCAATTCCTGTGTTAAATAGTCTACGAGCAAATACGGGTGGCTTTCAGACGCGATAACGCTCGAACGGAGCTCAATAAGAGCGGCGAAGGCTTTATCGCTCATTGAAATTAATGATACCCGACGCGGTCTCGTCGACGATAGTGGTGCATTTTTCTTACCGGCCTGACAGGTGATTACGCCAGTGAGATCTCCAAGTAATTGTTTACAGCACGCTTATTAAATGTACACGGTGTCTCACAAGTGCCTTCTCAATCACGGATACGTTGCAGAGCTCTTCCTTTGCTTCAATTAGCTTCACAAACGGATCTCCCGATGGACTCGATGAAACTTTCACCGATATTGCCGCGATACTCGATTTCAGTCAAATCGCGACTAGAAGAGGAAACGATTAAATCCCCCTCCCCCGTCTTTCGTGAAACACTCCTCCGAATTTCTCCAAAGTTGCGAGAGAGAAGTCTACGCGTCTCGAAAAGATACGCGACCTTGGAGATTCTATTACTATCAATTTCACTAGATGGGTGAAAAATCGCCACTGCGACAGAGCCGTATTCTTCAAATGTCTCTCTCTCTCTCTCTCTCTCTCTCTCTCTCTCTCTGTCTCTCTTGAGCGGCTCATTAATAATGGACTTCTCGGCCGAGATAATGGCGAGAAGACCTCCCTCTCTAAACGCGCGCGAGTTCGCGTCGATCCCAGACAGACACCGAGCGATCTCCCGACCGAGTTTTCAATGAATCCCTTATAAAGGTAAAGAGCCGCGCAACACACAACGGCTCCTACGGCGAAGCCGGCGCAAGGTTGCGCGAGGAAAAAGCTCCGATTCGACGGAAAGAAGGAGAATGTATACACCTCCTCCTTCGCCCGCGACGTTCTCCGGCTTCTCGGCGGATTCGATTAATCGGCCGGGGGCTATCGATCGAGGATGAATACACCGTAAGGCGGCCCACCTCGTCGCAGCCTCCATTCACTAGAAACGGTCTACAGGCGGATTCATTTAGCGTCGTCGGTATCGTCCTCGACGTCGTCTCCGTCTCGACGACCACGCTCGCTCTTCCCTCTTTCTTTCCTCCCGTATGTATCGTATGCCATTATGACTGGCTTTGTTCGCCTTTGAGACTTTCTGCCTTTTTGTGACACACAACGTTAGGGATGTCGGCTCGATCGAGATTACCGATCGCGATGCTCCTTTCGTGCCGCGACGGAATCATAATGGACCGTTTAAGAGCTGAACGACCGCCGTCGAGACGGGATAAACGTTATCGTGAGATTGATTCCCTCGCCGCGATCTCGTTTTACTCGCATTTTTGTTTGTCTTTTTTTTCTTCGCCACGAGACGTGTCATCGATCATGATCCCCTAACACCGTCTAATCAAGTCGGGGAAAATCTGAACGCCGTCAACAGCGGCGAAAGAATGCTCCGCGCAACTGAGAATCGAGCGTCGAGAATCGCTGCTCGACCCAACACCGCCAAATATTACGAGTGTGATTTAGTTTTGAAGCTTTTGCAAGAGATGGTCCTAATGTCAGTTTTGTCCAAGACATTCCAATCACTATTCTTTCTTGATGCTTTAATATTAATCCATGATATTTAGTCATTCACTAACAACAGACGCAGTAGACATCGTGTTAATACCACCTTAAAAATGGAGCTTCTTAAAGAGCATCTTCGACATGCTTTTGTTTTTTAATCGAAAGAAAATGGTGGCTAAAGGTCATAGAATTCTGATAGAAACTTGTAGTGATGTTGTTCCGTCAATTAAGACATGTGAATATTGGTTTAGACGATTAAAAAGTGATGATTTCAATGTTAACGACAAAGATCGTTCGGGACAAGCAGAAAGAACTTGAAAATGCAGGTTTGCGATCATTGGTCGAAAATCCAGCACAATCCACTTGAGAACTTGCCAGAGCACTAAAAATGTTGATCGTACAACATTTACTAAACCTTTACATGATATGGAAAAGACTCACAAAGAAGGAAAATGGGTTCCATGTCAATTATCGGAAAATGCCATTGCGAACCGGTTGAACATTTGCATTTCATTGGTCGCCAGACAAAAACTGAAGAGTCTTTTGTTAAACGAATTGTTACTGAGGATAAAAAACGGATCTATCTCGATAACGAGAAAAATCATGGATTGAACCTAACCTAACCAGCAACATTCACTTCGAGGCGCAACATTCGTGGTTCAAAAGTATCTTTGGTTGGCTGTATATTTGGTGGGATCAAGAAGGTATTGTGTACTATGAATTGTTAAATCCAAATGAAACTGTCACCGCTAATCGTTATCGTCAACAATTGTACAAATTGAAGCGAGCATTGGACCAAAACGATCACCAATTGCGAGTAAACGACGCAAAGTGATCCTTCTTCATGACAATGCTTAACTTCATGTTGCATTATCAGTGAAGCAAACCAGCTATTAGAACTGGAATGGCAAGTCTTACCGCAGCCCGCGTATTCTGTAGATATCGGTTCATCCGATTATCACTTGTTCCAATCGATGCAATATGTTTTAGAGGATTCACACTTTCACAACTTCGAACAAGTGCGAAAAAGTGTCTTGAAAATTGGATCAATCCCAAAGAAGAATCTTTTTGTCGTCGCGGAATCCATCTCTTGCCAGAGAATGAGAAGATGGGAAAAAGAAAACAAAGGAAAATATTTTAATTAAGGTATTCGTCCATTATCTTGTTCAAGTAAATCAGTTTTTGAAAAAAAAAAGAAGCCCTCAAAAGCAGATCACACTCCTAATATAATTCAAACTTATTAATTTCTACCGAATATAAAATTAATTGACATATAACTTTGTTTTTAAACGTCCAATTTCCCGTTGTAGCTACGTCTTCTATACAAGCAATTTGTAACTTCCAGGAAATAGATAAATCGTGTAACTGAAATCGCTTATGAAATAATCACACAAAAAACCCCCAAAACTAAATCACGCTCTTAATAGCACTCAAAGTAAACAGATAATTTACTTCATCGATGTTGATCCAAAAACAATCCGTAGATCCGAGAATACCGAAATTCTCAAGTAGAACGACGCAGAAATATGTATCCCGTCATCGAGCGCGCGATTTTCAGACCGAGTGGACAGCGGAGGAATTATCATTAATTCGTTTCATATGTTAATGTAACGAGGTACGCCTGTACGCGCACGCGTGCGCGCGCGCGCGCGCGCGAGCCGCTCATTAGTTTAATTTATCGTTGCCCGAGCGAAGGAAATACGCCATCTCGAGATACGTGCGATATGCACGGATATTCGTCAAGAGACACGGGGAGAAGGTAGCGAATGGACGCGTCACACACTTGGCGGCGGCGCCGACGGAAAGAAGAGAATGATGGAGCTCGCGCCTAAGTAATAGCGATTTATCGCACCCTTCCACCCCGATGTAAAACGAGCTGCGTACATAGAGATATTCGCTCGTATCGCGCCACGCCGTTTCAGCCGGTAATTTAAACGGCGCGACGGTCCCCAAAGCTCCGCACGCGCGCGCGCGCGCATGGTCCCAAAGGCGAGAAACAAACATCAAGATCGACCGTCATACGTCATACGCACACACCACCGGACGCAACAGTACGTCGTTTACGGGGCCTCGACTTCGTAAGCCAGCTAAATATGCAGCTAACAATGGTCAGGTTATGCACGCCGAACGGATGACCGGTCGCTGCAGAGGCGGGACGGAAATAAACTACGAGATTAACGGACGTCCAGATTGAGAATTTCGAAACGCGGCGGTTGGGGGGGGGAGGACGAACGGAACACCGATCACTTCGCAACTGGACCACTCTTGCCAAATTTTGAGAGGAATTTTACGCGTGCCTTTTTTTACGATACGTGTCATTTTTGTATCTTTTTTACTCAGTGTACTTTTATTACTCAGCGTTTCCTCCTCGACTTTTTTCTTCACAGATGTTTAGAGAGAGGATCAGGCGTTAAGACAGAGATTCAAGCTAAGATCCCACTTAAGACTGAGCTGAGGAACTTTTATCATCCGAGTAGAAGACTAAAGACTAAAAAGAGTAAAAGTTTAAAGGCTAATCACGAGATGTTGTAAATTCGTTGAGGAACGAAACTCTGATAAATCACGCGGAAAATTTACAAAAATTATTACTGATTAGACATACAGAGTGTGAGAGAGAGAGAGAGAGAGAGAGAGAGAGAGAAAGAGAGAGGCAAAGAGAGAGAGAGAGAGAGAGAGAGAGAGGGATGTTTGGTTGGATAAACTAATTTTCTGCTGAAATATGAAGAATTTGGAAATTCCGATTGAAAATATCAGAATTCTGCTGGAGCAAACCAGAAAGCTTGATTTGAATTTCAAGTGAATTTTGACAACTTGAGCCGGAATTTCTAAATCGTATATACTCCACGAGAAAATCGTTTCATTCAAACAAACATTTTTCTCTCCGTGCAGGGATTAAAATTCTCAGGAGTGAACGGGGGAGTCTGTCCACAAGACGAAGTACGAGACAAAAGGCGCTGCAAAAGGAACAGACGGGAAGGACAAATGGTGCATAAGTAGCGTTGAAAGTGTCAAAATTGCCATATTATACCCCCCGGCTCCGAGACGCCTCCTCTCGCCGGCACTGCTGGCGACGCGTAATGACGTCGCCGGCGCCAAAAGTTCTCCGCCGCGCGTCGACGCGGCAAGCCCAAAATTCTTGCGCCGCGACGCGACGGCCTTCTGCATACTGATGTAAACTCTCCGTAAAGCGGAGCCGTACGCTTTTAACACCGTATAAATTCGCGACTCGGTAAGTATTACGCGCGCAGCGCTGAGCGACGTCTCGATTACGATAACGCACATTTTGCGGGACGTGCAACGCTCGAGACTCTTTCTCTCTTTCTCTCTCTTTCTCGCTCGCTCGCTCTCCTCCCCCCCCTCTCTCTCTCTCTCTCTCTCTCTCTCTCTCTCGTTCCCCACGTTCGCAAATTTCAACCGGCTATTCCTCGCAGGTATCCGCCGGGTTTCGATCTACGTGTCAGATAAAGGCTGTCGCGAGCTCGAAGATCTCCGATAAACATTCGGTATCTCGAAAGCGACGTCTATCCCAGAAATTTTTAACATAATAAAATATTAAAGGGGAAAAAGAAAGACACCACCGGGGGGGACATTGTGCGCCGTTTCGCGCGTATGCTACGAGCGTAACTTCAAATAAATCGAATGCACGTCGCTAAAATATGATTATTATTAAAGGGGAATATTTTTCGACATAGTGCAGCGCGTCGGTGCTTCCAGCGTGACGTGAATACGGGAAAGAAAAGAGGGGGAGAGAGGGGGGGAGAGAGAGAGAGGGAGAGGGAGAGAGAGAGAGAGAGAGAGAGAGAGAGAGAGAGAGAGAGAGAGAGAGAGAGAGAGAGAGAGAGAGAGAGATAGCGATCTCTATATCGCCTGTATTAATAATTTCTGGTGACCGTGGCAAACGGACCGGACACTTTTGAAGAGAAATTTATGCTCGGCGCAAGCACACGAATGTCCAGCACGTTGTTTGCTTGCTCGCTCGCTCGCTCATTCGCCTGTTTGCTTGCTCGCTCGCTTGCTTGCCGGCTTGGTATCGCACGTATTGTACGTGTACGCAGATGTAATCATGAAATCGTAAATATTATGAGGAATGTCCCGAGTCGCGTCGAATTACTGAACATCTCTCTCTCTCTCTCTCTCTCTCTCTCTCTCTCTCTCTCTCTCTCTCTCTCTCTCTCTCTCACACACACACACACACACACACACACACACACACACACACACACACACATACACACACACGCGATATACGATATCGTGCGCCGTGAAGTTATGGATCTCTCGATAACGATCGTTTTCGACTTTATACGGCGCGCGGCGGCTTTATGGACGTAGACTTTTACGGAGACGTTTGTCGTGTCCGCGCGCGTGTGCGCGCGAAACTTTCGAGCAGAAATTTCGTGAGATTAGATAAATGTCATAAAAGAGACGAATGAAAGAGAAAAAATTCAGGCTCGAAGGAGACGGAGATGGAAAGACGCTGAAATCGGCGCTTAACGACTCCCGCGCGGCTTCGCATCTGCGACTGCGACTGATAGCACTTATCTTCGTCGATCGCGGGATAAATCGTCGTCGTCGTCGTCGTCGTCGCTGTACGGTCGCCGTACGGTCGTTTTCGCGCGTGACTACCGTTACTACGGTCACGTGCGCGCACGCGCGAACGTCTCACGGTGTTGTCGCGAAACCGAAATAAACGGCCTCCGCGATTTTACAGCTTCGCCTTGCGCGTTTTCGGCCGGGCTTCTGCAGCGCGCGCGCATGCGCAGAAGCGGCCGCGGGTCTCCCTTGCGGTTTTCCGAAAGGTCACAGTCGTGCACGCGCGCGTGCGCCTTGATAATTTATCGGACTCTAATTAAGACCACCAAAGGGGATAGCCCCGTTTAACAATATTAATTAAAGCGCCGCAAACTTCTCCGTTGTGTGCTTAATTACCAATTACCGATCGGCCGAGGCGGGTGCGGACGGCGCGCCGGGCGGAAATTATATTCTCCGATCGGCGGGAAAAATGCCCCTTACGCGGACCAAAATGGAAACTTAATTGCATGTCAAGCATGTCAAGTCATCGTAAAAATCCGGCCGAACAATAAAGCGAGCAGCGACTAGCAGTGGCCGCTACTGGAATGTTAATTCGCGTGGCCTTCTTTACTCCTTCGCGCCGCTCGGCGGGAACTTTTTGTCGCACGGTCAACGGGGGAGAGAAAAGTCGCGCGCGCGCGCGCGCGAAAGGGAGAGAGAGAGTGAGAGAGAGAGGTACGCGAGACATCCCGCCGTTCGGAAATCGTATCTCGCCGCGTGTCTTTCCGACGCGCGTCCCCCGTTTTCCATTTCGCTCATATCTAGCGCGAATGTGATATTTTCCCTTTCCAACGCGAATTGCGAAGGCGAACTCGCGCCGTGTTGCTTCCGCGCGACACACGACCGCCGCGAAACGAGCGCAAACGAACACGTGTAAACGCACGCGCGCACGCGCGCGCTGCGATAAGCGTTCGTTCACTTGATTGACCGTAATTAATGTTTTTTCGCGTGTCTCCGCGTAGGAGTTTATCTCCGCTCGCTGATCGCGTCGAGGCTGGTCCGTTTCATTAGCAGGCCGCGAGATTCCATTCCGCGGGCTATTAAACCACGTCAACCGTTTGGACGAGCGATACATTGTCTATTCGGCCGCATCGAAATCTCATCAACGGGAGGAGAGAGAGAGAGAGGGGGGGGAGAGGGGCAAAAGGACGAGCGGGAGAAAATCGCTATGCGCGTCCGTCGACGTCGATTACATAAAAGCGCGCGCGCGTTAATTGTCGCTGGTCAAATCGAGGAATCCGGAATTTCCCCTCGCTCGTAACCGCGATTAATTAATCAGACATACATGTGGATGTATGCCGTGTGCGCGTCGATCACGAGTCACGAACACGCCCGCGTCGCGAAACAATGTCATCGAGAGAGGCAAAGTTACCGCCGCCGCCGTACTTGTGAAAACGCGATTGGGTAAAAGCAATATCGTCACAAACGAAGTAACATTCCTCGCTAACGACGCTTAAATGTGGCATGAAAATGTGGCGCTCGAGTTGGAAGAAGTCGAGGAAGGTGGGACATGATTGGTTACATCGGACATCCCTACCTACGCGAGCATCGCGATGAGATATTTTATTGCAATTAATTCAATCCTTCTCCTCTCGGGTTACATCAGGAGATTGAGGAGCGGATAAGAAGAGAGGAAAAAAGAAAACGTTCGCGCGTCTCCCTTCGGGTATCAGGAAACTGATAGGAAAAGGAGATATTCGCGAAAGCCGGGAGGAAGCCCGAGGTACCGTAAGGCGCCTTGGAATCGTTTCACCGGATCAAAATTTAAGGTCCGTCCCGAGCAACCGTCGCGAGCGAGCGAGCGAGCGAGCGAGGGAGAGAGGGAGGGGGGGGGGAGAGAGAGAGAGAGAGCCCTCTCATCCCAGGAAATTATTTCTCGAAGGCACTTACGAGGCGCTCACGAAGAAGTAATCGGACTCTGAAAATACCGAGTTGCACGCCGATAATGGCCGGTCACGAGCGCGCATGGCCCGAGGGTCTCTTTAGTCAGAACGAGAACGAACGTACGCGCGTAATAAGCCGATTTCTTTTATTAATCGTATTTCCCGTCGTGCGATACGATTGTGCTTTCCGCGTTGCCCGCTGAAATTAAATCCCTCGATGTACGAGAAACACGCGTGTGATTCACCGCAAATATCTCTATCGAAAGGCGACTGAAAACTCTCGCGCTTCTCGTTACTTTCTCTTCCTACCTACCTTTCTTTCTCTCTCTCTCTCTCTCTCTCTCTCTCTCTCTCTCTCTCTCTCTCTCTCGCTCTCTATTTTCCCTATGGCGAAGTATAGAAAAAATATTTTACGGTTTTCGGGGGTTGAGCATCTAACACTGCACTGTTACCCGAAAAATATAAACACGCTGATGGCGACGCGAACGATCGAACGCCGGGCGACGATTTGACATCATTAGCGTTCTCCGCGAGTCCGAGACGACGATTTTTTCCTCTCTCTTTCTCTCTTTCTGCTGCGGTTACCGAAATGCAAGCTTACCGGGAGGACGATGCAACGGCCAACGGGTAAAGAAACATTGCGTCGCGTATGCATACGTTATTTGCGGTCGTGCGGACGATGGCGGAGTGGGACGGAGACGGGAAGGCGCAAGGCGAGGGAGGAGGAAGCGAGAGACGGGGAGAATAAACCGATACGGAGATACCGCATCCATGCGAAAGCCGACAGGCCAACAACTCTCGGACGGGGGCCTCTCGTAGGGGTGTGCTGGAGGAAGACGGCTGGAATGTACGGAGAACAGGTTGCAAGGCTGCCGACATTCCGAAATTTGCAACGGCGTGAGGACCGGGAAAAAGACGCCGCACGCGCGCGCGCGCGCGCGCGCGAGCAGAATTTCGGAGCTGCCGATCGCTTTGATCGTTCAACCTCTCTCGTTCTCGAGATACGCCAAATCACGAGCCGTCCACGCGGAACGTGAAATCGCTCGGTCGACAATTCCCATTAACTCAGGAGTTTGTCGTGATTTAGCCGTGCGATAAAATCGCCGAATCCTCGCGGAATTCCCGACGCAGGCGAGGACGTGAAGAAGAATTCGGTGTCATCGGTGAACGCACGCGAAAAATGATTTCGCCATAACTTCTTCTTTCTTTTACTGTACTTCTACCTGTACTTTTTCTAATCTTGTCTAATCATAATCGTGAAGTCTCATCCTTGGAGTGTACGTGAGACTTCATTGAAATGAAAATGCACAGAAAATATTTATTATCCAATTTTCAATATTTTTCTTCGCACTTATAGAGAGAGACATCAAAATGCAGTAAATTCACGACGAAAAAATATCGAAATTTTCATATTTAAATATTTCCGTCGTCTCGGCATCTTCTATTGCTTTCGCGAGCTCGCATGCAAGATGCGTGTTAAATCGGTCCTTACGAAAGAGAAATGCGTAAAAACAGCTGCGTAACACTTCCCCGCAGATATATTAAGTGGACAGGGTCGCGAAGATGGAAGAGGGAGGGGGGGGAGTAAGGACGCAGAGGTCATAATTTCGTGTAAATGATGACCCAGCGTATCATTGTAACTTCGCTGCTAAGGATAGCGAAATTAAACACGACAATTAATGAAGCATTAAAACGAACGGTAAAGCAAGGGACCGGGAATAAAGTGGCGGTGAGTGATGCGCAGGAACAAAAATGCGCGTTTACGAAGTGACAACGATACCGCTACTGCAAAACGGAATTTTCCTCCGTCTCACCTCGATACCGTACACCCGGTAGCACAAACTGATTTTTAACGTTTTTATTCTCGCCCCTGCCTCCCCTTCTCTTTCTACCTCCCTCCCTGCTTTCCTCCCCCCCCTTTCTCTCTCTCTCTCTCTCTCTCTCTCTCTCTCTCTCTCTCTCTCTCTCTCTCTCTCTCTCTCTCTCTCTCTCTCTCTCTCTCTCCTTCCGCCTCTCTCTCTTTCTTCCTCCTTGAGATTTATACGAACCCGTTTAGTCATCGAAGCGGCGAAGACTCGGCCGCAAATAAAAATCCTACGAGACGAAAAAAGCAGAAATATAAAGATTCCATTCTCGTTCTGATACTCACTGAGAACGCACCGGAAGCTATATTTATATTCACGATCGTGACGCAGCGGTATCTCGCGCGCACTCGCAAATTGAAGGAACGAGATCACCATTCGAGCATTGTTATTCTATCTCTTACGGTTAAATCAAACATCTAGGTCTCTCCCAGAGCGGGATCTCTCTGATCCCCCTCCCCCTCTCCCTTCCTCTTATTCTCTCTCTCTCTCTCTCTCTCTCTCTCTCTCTCTCTCTCTCTCTCTCTCTCTCTCTCTCTCTCTCTTTTTCTCTTCCTGACAGATTGTTGTTTAATATACGTTCGCAGTTATCCCTGAAATCCGCCGACAGCTTTTCGAGCTCAATACACAAAAGCCAACACACACGATAGACACGCCTTCTCTGCCACGTCGAGGAGAAAATCGTACACTTTTATGTTCGCGATTTAAAAAATAAAAAAAAACGGCCGACTGGGGTCATCAACTTTTTGCACGCATGGTCTAGATTTGCACGCGATGACGCCAAGGGAACGCCGGTCCAAAATTTTCTTTTACGCCCGAGCAATTTCTTTCAACGCTCCGGATTTTATAATACGCTCGCTCTCCAAGACGTGCCCTTAAACTGCCAAGTAATTGTCGTTCGTTACATGCGCATGATTATCCGTCGTAAAAGAAAAAGAAAAAAAAAGGAAAAGAGACAAAGAAAAATAAAACCGCGCGTACGGACGCGAAGTCGGAGGTTGACTAAACATCAAGTCGCTGTACACACGCACACGCACACACACACACACACACACACACACACACACACATACGTACAAAGAGAGAAAGAGAAAGAAAGCGACAACAAAAACGACGAAGCGGGCAGTACAGTCGTACGCAGCAGCGGTACGACGCGCACGCGGTATAATTTGCAAACGATAATGCCCATCGTATGATGTATCGTATTTAGTATACTGTATTTAACCCTCAAAGGTTACCATAGGTGAAATTTTTCATCCTATGCGAATTTGTTATCTTGTTAAAAACGTGTAACCGCACTGGCAATACTAATCTTCTAAATATTTATTCACTCAATAGTAACAACATTAGTGATGAAACAGATCAATTCTCACGTATACTTTGCTATAAATATAACGAAAAAAATTTAGCTTCGGCTGATATCTTAATAGCGCAAATTGAATTGGCAGACGTTGCTAAACAATCGGTGAGACTAAGAAGCTAATAAGGATCCAATAATTCAAGTCTTAGCGAGAACAGACGGCATTGTTCATGCGAGAGAAATAAACTTATTACGCGAGATTAAAATGTTATATATAAAATAAAATACTATATAAAATTGAGTATACAGGGCGTCTCATTTTAAATGAGCCAAGCAAAAATCTTAAAAAATATAAAAGATTAAGAAACGTTTCAGACAAAAGTTGTATAGTTTCAAAAGGGACATAAACCAATCATATTGTTTATAAATGGCGCCACTTTCAAGATATTCATTGATCATTACTCTTCTTAAATGGAAACCTCAATTTTTTATCTTATCTTTTTCTATCAATTAATTTTAACAACTTTCGTTTGAAACATTTTTTTATTTGCCTAATATTTTGTGAGATATTTAAGGAAAACATGATGACTTTTTCAATATTTAACTTATATATATTTAACTAATATATACTTATATATATTTAACTTCAATATTTAACTTATGATATTTCGCTAACACTATAGCAGCGATTGTTACGAGAATGTCCTTCCCCGACTATAAATATTTTGATGTGCCATTACAATCACAAATACCGCAAACACTTTCCTCTCGGTATAGAGATGATCATCGATCACTCGTTGAAAAAATTATTAAGTTCTTACTTAATTATTTAATTCTTAAAGACTACCATACAGGTGACATTTCACTCCGAATTTTTTATCTTATTAAAAAACGTACTAATAAAAACCGCACTGGCAATATTGATTTTCTAAATATTCATTCCCTCTATCAGTAGTGACAACAAAAAAATGTATTATTATCTGATTAACATTTAATAATTATGATAAAACAGATCTTGAAATACAACGAGAAAAGCTAGCTTGGGCTGATATCTGGATGGTAGCTTTTAAATTGCAAAGCTGGGCTAAAGTCCATCCGGCGATATTGCTCCTCGCGATATCGTCACGCGTTCGTCCCCGAAGCCGCCGTTTTACGCGCTTTTCGCAGTTGCCAGTTGAACGCCCGCTCGCTCGTTCTCGCGGGACTTTACGTACGGCCACGCATTCCCGTAAATTACATAATAATTCGAACGTGACTCGCGAGAATACTCTCTCATTCGAGCGCCGCGCGCCGTAACGTCTCGATCGAGTATAAACTCTCGTCCTTACTTTATACGCCACCGGTTACGATCTGGAAAAGGCACGGAGCGATCAGCCGGGGTGAAGTTAATGAACCGCGACTGTCGGTGCAACCGAGCCGGAAGATCGGATGTCGCGTTCGCCGGTTGAAGGACAAAACGCGAGGGAACAAACGGAACGTCGCGTCCGCGAGCGCGATCGCGAAACGACGGTCACGCCGGATCTTACATAACGCGTCCGCATCCTGACATCGGGACCTCCGTACCTTCCCCCGCTCGTCCTCGAAGGAATTCGAGGGCGAGCGAGCGAACGAGCGAGCGAAGAGACGTCGGTTGCCCGTTGAGTCAGACGCTCGGTCGTGCGAGAGGGAGGGAAGAAGAGAAAGAGGGAGGGAGAGAGAAAAAGAGAGAGAGAGAGAGAGAAACGTTTATTATTGTCTTAAGGGGAATCCTCTCAGAGGACTGATACGCGGCTAAGGCTACGTGAAACGATGTACATAAGTGCGATACAAAATATGAAACGCACGAGCCAACGAGCACGAGTCTGGATTATGACAAATGTTGCGGCAGGAGCAACGAGAGGGAAACGCGCAGACAAATAGAGCACACGCAGGTCTCTCTCGGCTCGATTCTCCCTGAGACCTGATAAATAACAATCGGTTGCAATATCACGAACAGCGACGAAACTTCATTTAACATCGCTTCGTTCGTCGCCAATATCTCTCGCAGCGCGGCTCGACCGAGAAAGAATCTCCAGCACGTCTTCGACTTTCAAGAAGACAAGCGCGAGCCTCTCGCCGTCGACCCGATAGTCGATCACTATAACTACATACGCACGCTTACGTAAGGCAGAAGAAGACGGTGGAGAAAAAGAAAGAGAAAGAGTGCACGAGGTACGAGCGAGAGGGGAGAGGCAGAGACGAGTGGAGGCTGCGGAGGGAGCGGGGAGGGGGGAGGGGGGAGAGCAAGACCGCGGTAGCGAAAGAGGAGGAGCCGAAAAGAGCGAGGAAGAAGAGCGGAGTTACGCGGTGAAAGAAGATAGAAGGAGTCCATCAAGCAAAACTCACCCTGTTGCATTCCAGAGCCTCCGCGCTGTGCTCCTCCTTCTGCTTGAAGCAGCTGCTGCACTTGCTCTTGTTGAATATGTTCGGCGCGAACTTCCTGCACTCGGCGCCGGTGCCACGGACGCCCGCCGTGCCACCCGACATCGCGACACGTGCGAATTAACTGCGACGGCCGGGCAGCATCGCCTTCTCTCTTCCTTCCTTCCTTCTTTCCTTCCTTCTTTCCTTCCTTCCTTCCTTCCTTCCCTCCTTCCCTCCTTCCTTCCTTCCTTTCTTCCTTTCTTCCTTTCTTCCTTCCTCCCTTCCTCCTTTCCTCTCTTCCTCCCTTCCTTTCTTCCTTCCTTCCTTCCTTCCTTCCTTCCTTCCTTCCTTCCTTCCTTCCTTCCTTCCTTCCTTCCTTCCTTCCTTCCTTCCTTCCTTCCTTCCTTCCTTCCTCCCTTCCTTCCTTCCTTCCTTCTTTCTTTCTTTCTTTCTTTCTTTCTTTCTTTCTTTTTTTCCTTCCTTCCTTCCTTCTTTCCTTCTTTCCTTCCTTCCTTCCTTCCTTCCTTCCTTCCTTCCTTCCTTCCTTTCTTCCTCGTCCCGTCTCTTTCTCACTCACTCACTCACTCACTCACTCGAGCGACGACGACGCCCAACGATCCCGTCGTCGCGGCAGAATCGTCCACCTACGTCGATTAGCGCCCGCGCGGCCGCCCGGCGCGATTCAGCGCGCGAACTCGTCGCACTCTCGCGGATGATCGCGTTAGAACGAGAACGACGGATGGAAGTCTCGTCGCAGGATCGCGAGAACCGGTCGTTGAGCGTGCTTTTCCCGAGACAGATTCAGCCAGCTCGGATTCACCTCGCCTCGCTCCGCTCCGGGCCGCGAGGTCTGTCGGAAATCTCGCGATCTCGCGAGAGACGAAAGCAATCTCGGAGAGCCGATAGCGCGCGCGCGCGCGCGCGACGCCGCGGTAGCGGCTTCCTTACGGGACCTTCCGCGGGTACCGGTCGTTGACGTCGATCGCGCGCCGCTAATCTTCCGGCAAATTCGCCGCCAGCTGTTCTCTGTCTCTCACCCTCCCCGCTTGCGATCGGTCTCGGCTCTCCGAGAGCTCTCCGCTTCCGCGAACCGACTCCGACTTAATCCGGCCCGCTCTGCGCTGCTCTCGTCCTTGCCGGAAACGTCAGCGCACGACACACCGAATTCCACGCTCTGAATTTTCACCGAGCGCGATCCTGAAAGTCACGCCGCGCGACGGGACCGACGCCCTTCACTTCCTCGGCCGAACACGCTCGTGTGTTTACCGTCCTTCACCTTCGAAGCACCTCTCGTCTCGACTCGCTCGCTCGCGCTCTCCCTTCGTGCGGAATTTCGGCGCACGCAAGCGCGCGATTCACAAGCGAAGGAAGCGCAGCGCGGCGCGACAAGTATACATAACCGTGCGTGGCGTGGCGCGTACACACCTCCTCCTCGTCGACTGTCAGTGCGAACCGGCCGAAACACCCGCTGCTTCTTCGCCCCACTCGACGCGCGCGTCAACGCGACGCGACGCGTTTGTATGCACATACAAGAGTACACTGGCGCGCGTACTTTTCGTGTATGTGTGTGTACCTACGTATGTGTATCTCCCTTCGATCGACTCGGCGCGGCCGCGACCTCGCCTCGCCTCGCCTCGTCTCGTCTCGTCTCTCGGCTGCGCTGCCGACACTGACCAGGTGGAGCACGTGGATTTACGCCGTCACTCGGCCGGATCGGCTTGAGCTTCTGCTCTCTCTCTCTCTCTCTCTCTCTCTCTCTCTCTCTCTCTCTCTCTCTCTCTCTCTCTCTCTCTCTCTCTCTCTCTCTCTCTCTTGCTCTCGTTGAAACCGGCGTCGAATGTCACACGAAAGTCGACCGTCCCCGCTGAAGACTCAGTGACATGTCACCGATCTCGCGCACACTTTTCGCGCAAATGCAACTCGCGGACAACTCGCGCACACGCATGCACCTGCGTGCGCGACCGATCGCGGTGTCCCGGTGAGAAACGGGCCGCTCGGAATCTCACTTTTGAACGCCGCCGGCATTCGCGGGCGGGGCTCAACGTCGCTCAACTGTCACTGCGCGCGGCTGTCACAATGTCGAGCTGTCATTACTGTCAAACACGACTGTCACTGCTGAGGAAGACGCGCGCAAAAAGCCGCGATTCGAAACACGATGTATCGTTCGTGTGCGTCCGTTTATTCATTCGTTCGTTCGTTCGTTTCGTTCACTCTGAATATCACTGCGGCGAACACGCGCTTCTGAAAATCGGGACAAGACGCGCGTGATGACACACGCAGGACGACACGACACCGACGACACGCAATCGATGGGCGCACTTACGACGGCACGGCGCGTCGCGCTGCCCACGACGATACTCTCGCGCGGACGTCCATCTGCGATCTGGCCTCGTTTGACTCTATCTACGCGCCGCCGGCCAGCGCCAGCGCCGCTCTCGCCCGGCCGCGACCGCGCCACGCACGCAGCGCGCTCCTCCGCGCAGGCCAAGTAGTGCGGCGCGCGGAGGCGCGCGGAGCCGCCCGAGCCTCCCCGAGCGCACGCGAAGCTATGCGCGCCTATTTCTCTCGCCGGAATTTCCGAGGGCGATCCCTGAAATTGAGAAATCACTGCGTTTACAGGACAATGTTAATCCGCTAATCTTGCAACGACCTTAGTTTGTGAGCTTTTGTATTTAATTGGAATATATCTTTAGATATAAAAATATACAAAAGAATATACCAATCGGATGCAAGAAATCGCTAACTGCTGTTATTCCTATACCAGCCTGTTCCGAAATCGATTTCGGAAACTTTGGTTTTAGGTTTGGTTCTAAGGTTGGTAAGCCTTGAACTAACTTAGATACGTTCCGCAATTGATCAAGCTCAATTATCAAGTTAATAAGTAATAAAAGTCTATTCACTTCTCTAATATTACAAAATTAATAGCTAAAACCAAGTTTGTAAACAGAATTAGTGGTTGTAAATGTCCAAGCGTGATCAGCTGATTAATTACGGAACATACCCAAGTTAATTTTAATCCTACCAACCTTATAACTAAAAGCAAAGTTTCTGAAACAGGATTTCGGAACAGGATACCAATCAATGAACACCGTATTTATTGGTTATGTCGGGAGTTAAGTGGAAGCTGCTATTCTCAATTGCGCCTCTATGCGCTATGTTCGTGTCCTTTTTCCTTCTATGAGAGCTGGATATCTATATCCTTCGATTACTATGATATTTTAGCAGAAAGGTAGAACCCAGACAGCACCGGACATCCAATGGATGTACGTTTCACATTCAATTTATGTCCGTATGTCCGATTTACGTCCGTGGACATAAATAAATTGGACGTAACAAGGATGTCCTTATTGGAATCGGACCTGTAGGACCTGTAGGTCCGATGTACGTCCATTGGATGTCTAATGTCCGAAGTTGTGACAAACGTACGTCCTATGGACGTCTTTTGTAAAAAAAATGGACATATAATGGACGTCCAATGGACATCCGTGTGCTGTCTGTCTGTCTGAAAGTGCAGGAGAAATGCATTTGAAATGAGCAAGCCTACGTGTTCATTTTCTCTTGTGATTTTAATATTTCACCCCTGATATTTGAGCGATCGCGATGTGTTTTCGATAGAATGTTATGCGGCTTATGTGTTGGAATATCTAAGTTATTTGAGAAATTTTAACATCGCGCGACTGCAAAAATATGAAGAAACAAAGTCTTGTAGATTTGTATGCGAGCATCAAAATTTCGTGGAGATTTATTACTCAGATTTGAAAGAAATTACACACAGTCACAATGTAGTCACAATGAAATCACATCAAAACCATAGTGCGAGAGTCCGCTTGGTCACGAGTATGATGTCATAGATAAAGCGGCATTCAAACATCACTATAACTTCGGTGATGTCTCGATGACATCATACTTGTGACAAAACGGACATTCGCAAATCATTGTGACTTCAGTGCGATCTCATTGTGATCACTCGTTGTGACCTTAATGGTACTTACAGCAACTTCCAGCGACAATCCGCGCGCGAGATTCATCTTTAGCAAATAATAATCGCGAAATATGCAGAAGTTTGACCTCGCACCGGTTATGTCGCTTTACTTTGCAACTGATTAAACGCTGTAATAACTGGGAGTTTCGAAGCAGCGAGTTGTCGAAGCGCAACAACCCAGGCAGAACAGGAAATCATAATTACGTCAAAATGACGTCAAAATGATGAGGGAAACATATCTCTTCATCATGATTCGGTCATTTTCTTGTTATCATAATTTTATGTTCCATTTGGGATCCATTTAGTTGTTAAAAGTCGCGCTATGTACGTAATTACAGTTGTTGGTTAATCCACCATATACATAACGATAAAACACAAAACTGATAAATCGTAATAATCTTATTTCTTCAACTTCTCTGTAATTCTCTGTGTCGTAATTCACTCCTTTTACTCTATAAACACTGACATTACTGACTGATTTCTACCATCCGGTGTGAATGTCTAAACGATTAGACGACGTAAAATGCGATATTAATTTTACGGTCTACCATTATCCAAATGTTAATAACATCTCGTCGATACTAAAAGAAAAGGTGCTCATTATGCACTCATAAATGCAGAGATATGACGAAAATCCGCATATATCTCTGGCGATATCTCTGGTGATTCGTCGGTGCTGCGGGTCGTTTCGCCAACACTGTGCTGCCATCCAACGGACATTTCAGCAACCTCTAACCATATACATATCCTTGCACACATTTTACAGACGAATTTTGCCTTACCGTAATCCTGATGTATTCATTATTCTGTATTTGTATAAATAAATCGATTGATTGTCTAAATAAATCGATCGCTCTTTATATTTCGTAGAAACTTGAGAAATTCAACTGACAATGCAAGAATCACAAAAGTATTGTCTGTCATCACACGCTACACACACACACACACACACATACGTACGGGGTGAGGAAAAGTATGGAAACCCCTAAAAATCTCGAAAGGTATAAGTTTTACAGAAAAATATTTCAGACAAAAGTTATAAGGCTCAAAACAATGTATTTACTGATCTTATCAGTTTGACCTTAAGTGGCATTGCCAAGGTCAGATTAAAGTCAACTTATTTTTTTTAAACAGAAACGCCAATTTTTTATTATATCATCTTTGTCTACAAATTAATTTTAATAACTTTCATCTGAAACATTTTTTCATTTGCCTAATATTTTTTTATATATTTAAGGAAAACTCGGAAACTTTTTCAATATTTAACTTACGATATCTCGCCAACTATTTATCGGAAGAAAAAATGGTATTAGACTTTTCTACTCTATTTGGTTTCAAGAATATATTGTTACAATAGCACCCTGACTTTTGTTAATTTGATGATTTTGAAATTTCCAAAAGTCAATAAGTTAACAAAAGTTAGGGAACTATTGTAACAATATGTTCTTGAGACCAAATAGAGTAAAAAAGTCTAGTACCATTTTTTCTTCCGACAAATAGTTAGCGAGATATCGTAAGTTAAGTATTGAAAAAGTCATCAAGTTTTCCTTAAATATCTCAAAAGATGTTAGGTAAATAAAAAAATGTTTCAGACGAAAGTTGTTCGAATTAATTGGTAGAGAAGATGAAATAATAAAAAATGGAGATTTCTGTTAAAAAAAAATAAGTTGACCTTGACCTGGCCTTGGCAACACCACTCAAGGTCAAACTGATAAGATCAGTAAATATATCATTTTGAGTCTTATAACTTTTGTCTGAAATACTTTTCTGTAAAACTTATATCTTTCGAGATTTTTAAGGATTTCCATACTTTTTCCTCACCTGTATACGTACACTCCACTCTATTAGCTTACCCAATTACCTTCGGACAAGTGGGGAATAGGACACAGTGATTTCAAGTTTGACGCTCTCACATTCCTGACGAAGATTTATACTCGATTCACGTCGAAAGGAAGTCGACCTGAACTTCGAACTGCTGCATAATCGACGGACGCGCAACATTCCCGACAGCCTATTCCGCGGCAAATTCGCTTTTCGGCAGCCAGTCAGTGTGGCGTTTCATCGTAATGGGAAAGCGCGGTACTCGTTCTTGGCATTCTCAACATAAATTCGTGATCGCAAAGCTCAATTGTGGTAAATCAAGAGCATATATTCGGCAGAGATTCGAACTTCGAGCCACCTTCGAGATGCGCTAAATAATTCACTACGCGAGTCATGCGAGCAGCGCCGCCGAGCTCGTGTGTATATATCAGCTGATTTTTATGTCCGGTTCGACGAGTCATGCTTTTTCTTCCGGTCCGTTCAGACCGTCGTTTCAGTATCTGCGGGACCGACAGTGAAGATGGTAGATGAAGCTGGTGACAGGTTCGTAGGTCGAATTATCTTCTACTTTGTGCGTGAGATCCGACGTTTCTCGGCGACAGCAATATCGCCGGGACGCGTCGCCGCTTCGCAGTTTCCGTCGTCGCCGGAACAGAATTAACCTCAACCTCAACGCGCTGCGTACGGCGGGTTAATCTCGCGCGACAATCGCCGTCGCGCTCGTCCGACCATGAATAATTTCAGCGAGCAATAAATGTTTGCGTTTCAAGGCAACGCTCATAAGATGATCTCATAGTCTCTGGGAATACGGTGTTCTCAGGATAGTTTGCGGCTTGTTAAGAAGCTTCCTGGTGGCTCGATTGGTTACTGTTACTTTCACCGTCGTTCTTTCACAACCGTTAACACATGCCTCTGTCTTTCTCCCTCTTTCTCTTTCCCTTCGCATTGTTGTGATATTTATTTGGTCATGTCGTTGAGAAAGAACGCTACCTCGTCTGTAATTTCGCCGGTTTTGCGCGAAACGTACGTATACGTTCAAAATAAAGCTTACATTGATCAGCTCTTTGTAATCAATGTCTTACATAACACACAAAAGAATAAGAAATCTCCCTCGGAAGGAATCCCGATTTCTGCTATTGTTTACTGTAAAATTCTCAACGTATGTGCATAATGATTCTTTAATTGTAAACTTTTCGGATGACAATCGGGAATAAAGCTAACCTTATCGCACGTAAGACAGATTCAGTTCTTTTTTCAGTTCACTTCAGATTCAGTTCAAAATTCTTCCTCATTCAAGAAATTTTGCAACTATAGATAATAACCTTTGGTATATTGATATGAATTATATAAACGTTTACATGTTTGAAAGTACACAATCAAATTTTAATACCCTTAGGAAAACAAAAAGATATTACATTTATATATGAAATAAATAGCCTGTGTATTTCTTTCTTTTCCCAGAGATGAGTCTTCTAATGTTGCCATTATTCGGGAGGTATATGACAGTGAGAATGCTCATGAGACATTCGAGTATGAGTTAGAGAGGGCTCTAGAATCAGAATGCAGTTTAATTGTTATCGAGCCATCGAAATTAGGTGACGAAACCTCTAGATGGATAGCAGTAGGCAATTGTCTTCATAAGACTGCTGCTTTATCAGGTCTAGCTGCGATTGTCACAGGTTAGCTGCATATGTATAATAAATACCAAATACCATACTAAACACAATCATACATGCAATTGTTAATAAAATTTATATTCAGACCAAGTCACCAACAGAACTAAGCATCACTGCTTAAAATATATCCGTTAATTGATGATATCTTACAATGCTTCTTTTTCAGGTTTAATCTGGGGCGATCGACCATACATTTGTGGTCCATTAGGTTTCACCTCAATTATAACCTGCGGTTTATATACAGTCTCATGGCAATTTGATCCTTGTTGCCAATATCAAGTAGAGACTGACACCAGCAAACTACCACATGTAGAGCTATTAGCTGTTTTAGGTCCATCATCACCAACGTTTCTTGTAAGGAAAGATGATACGAGGAGACGAATCCTTCATACAACTATTACACTGGCAGCATTTGGCATTACTGCCTGGAGATTTTATCAGGCATTTAAGTGAAAGAATTATCACCGATGGCTGGCTTTGACTTATGCCAGAGAGAAGCAGTGAGGTAGGCCACATAATATGTCAAGTTGTTTCATAATATAGTAGGCCTATAAAAATTTTTGATTGAAAAAGAATGCAGGCTTGTTTCCAATATTGCGTCATGTAATTATGACATAATTCCCACATATCTTGACGATTAATTTATATTACTTTCTGATGCTACCTCACAGGTGAATGCTGAGATTATGTGATTTCATAAATGCAAGTAAAAAACAGATTTGACCAGAGTTTTTTATATTTGGTACACCATTTCCCTAAAACTTTACATTTGATCTCTGTCTCAGTAAAATTGTCAAAGTTATAATCATATTACAAAGTTGCAAAGACCGTACACACACACAATCTGGCTACAATGGAGGAGAATAGAAATATCGATATAAGTGTTCTTAGAGCTGCGGAATTTTTGCGATGGTACAGCCGAAAGGATGGATTAGCGTTATGTATTTTTAGATTGTAAATAAAGAAAAATAGGTAGAAATGTACACAGTACATACAGCATATTGAGGAGTATATCGCCTAGATTTTCTCACCCAATGGAACAATCTACATTAAAAATATATAAAACGACATCTAGGATGTATTAAGTATAGTAACACAAATGTGACTTTTATTAGATTTTGATTGATTTTATCAATGATGAGCATAGAATAAGACATTTGTTCTTGTCCATTACAACGTACACGAGATTTTTTATCGACTGCATTAGCATTGTAAAGTGGAAATTATTGTCGCAAACATTCCTGTAATTGTTTAATAATAATAAAAAAAATGCAATCTCGTACATCTTTCAGTACGTGAGAACTCTTTTTACGCGGCGTAAAATCTCATTGTTGCGTGCGAGCGCGTGTAAACATTCACGTGTACAAAATTACATATTAATGAATTCTTGTTTACGCTATTGACGAAAGAACTCAAACAATGAAAAATGTAAATAGTCCTGAACATTGCTCTAGGAATGACATTAAATTTAGACTGATGAACGATGATTATTTCAATGTATTGTCGTTACATCGTCATCAAATGACACTGTACGTGTGTCGTGACGCCAAATATATATTGAGCATAGCACAAACAGGTTGAGAAATTAAGCTGTAAGATTAATCCATTTTGGATTCCGTTTAATGCATTGAAGAGTGCTATTTTATATACGAAACGCGAATACATTTCTGCATGTGTTAGAGACTTCGTTTCTTTTTTCAGAAATTAAATTAACAGGTTACTATGTTAGAAGAGTCTGCTGCACAAGAACACAGTTACTCTTGTCGTTAGAACGGAGAACGATATGCATTTAATTTCAATCTTTTTATTATATCACATTAAAATTAACATATATGTTCGAGATCTTCATATGTAACATGCATCGAACGATATACCGGAACAAATTATACCAAATATGCAATGACTTCTGAAAGCATGTAATTATCTGTATGAGTTCAAGGCCATACGTAATTTCATTAATATTTTCTTTCAGTAAGGAATAAAAACAACTTACACAAGTCATATGAATATAATCAATGTCATCAGAATCTTGCAAATCTCTTAATAATAATTAAGATCATCGATAAAAGTTGAACATGCAAATTATACTAGGGCAAAATATAATTATAGATCTCTCATGACAATAGATGTCAGATTTTATTATTATATTAGATGTTTTTTTTAAGTATTGCTTTAAAATCGTTACATTTTAGGTAAGTTCGCGTACCATTTAAGTAAACAGAAGGAAACAATCTAACGATACAGTGAACTGTAATTCGATGTGCCATCCATTATTTGAAAAAATTACAAGTTTTTATTCAACCATCATATATTTGATATATCTCTATATTTTAATAGATTATGCAGTTTAGTGATTTAATATTACAAGAACCATGTTATAGCGAGAGTTATTAAATTACTGTACATATAATTGAGATGTTATCGAAGTATGAAATAACAGCATTCCCGTAAATTTTACATTAAGAGATGGATAGCACGCTTGTTACATGAACATTTCAGTGTCAGTACCAATTATGGTTTCATAATAATGTGTACATAATGTAAAGATATTTCACTAGTCAGAGAGTGACTACAACAAAAATAAAATATACTTTTGAATAGTGTAACTGTTTCATTTATCTGATGTAAAAATTACATGTTAAAACGTAAATCTGTAAAGGTCCAACTTGTTCTAATTGTATTTACATAAATTCTTTATTCTCACCATCTATCAACTACCAACACCATCTACCAACCACCTGTCGCTATTTACATGTTTTTCAAGTTTATCATTATATTAAAGAGTTATATTTCGTCGTACAAGATATTTCAGACTACCTGTCTATTCCTTTTATTTTAAAAAAGAAGCTAGAACGTTTACCACAAAAGCTCATTTGAAGTTACTGATGGTGGTACTTTCGCTTTTAGAAAACCGTTTTCGAAAATTCTGTTTTCGAAAATATCGAAAACTGAAAGCAACTTAAAAATTTTAAATAGTAACATAGGACAATATGAGTATTGTTGGGTAGAACTTTTAAAAAGAAACAACTTTTGCTTGAAAAAAAATTTAATATCACTCGGAAATGAAAAGATAGTTACAGATGTTCAAAGTTTCTGCCACTTTAACGAAAACATCTCTATCCTTTATCACTCTGTCTACAGCTCTCAGGAAACTATCGATTCAAGAAGCTTGATATTCTCCAAATTCTGCAGAAGTCCTGAGAGTCGCTGATAGCATGAGACAAGGGATGAAAAGATGTCTTCTTCAAGGTGACAGACACTTTAAACATCTGCAACTTTTCATTTTCACGTGATAATAAATTTTTTTTGAGCGAAAGTTCTCTCTTTTTAAAGTCTATCCAACGATATATTGTTCCACATTGTCCATGTCGCTATTTAAAATTTTTTAAGTCGCTTTCAGTTTCTGGTATTTTCTAAAAGTGGTCTGGGATTTCTGAAAAATAAAAGTAACACCAAGAATTTTAGATAGGCTTTTATAGTAAATTTGATTTCCGAACTTCCTAGCACCATTCTTTTTCAAAATAAAATGGGTAAACAGGTGATCCTGTACTACTGAAACATCCTGTACTATTAACCATTATATTTAGAAATATTTCTACAAATAGTAATTCTTGAATAAATAAAATCATCGATTGTTTGCTAATTTTTTTGCACGTTTTTGCATGAGCCAAAAGAAGAGCGAAGGAAACAAAGTTCTAATTATTATAGCACACTTTACTAAAAATGGTGCTATTGTAACTTCCTTCTTCTGCTTCAATACAGCTTCTAAGATGCGCTCAGCTACATAATCTGGTTCATAACCATTCACAGTCGTTTCATCCATTACTGTAACAAAACATGATGCTACATATAATTCCATATACAATTCAAATAATATTAGTTTATTTAGCTTCCTTGTGTGTAATAAAAATATTTTAATTACTGACTTCCATAAACTTGTCCACTTCCTGTTAGAGCATTCATAGAAAGACTCGTCTTGATGTATCCTGGATTGACAATTGTAAATTTAATATTTTTATTAAAAATTTCAGCTCTTGCACTGTCATACCAAGCTTGTACTGAATATTTGGATGCAGCATATGCAGACCTGAAAATCATTATCATAATTAACAAAAAGATAAATTTAAAGAAATATAAAATTTATAATCAAATACCTATAAGGAATAGCAATTCTTCCTTGCACGCTGCTTATACCAACTATGTGGCCAGAATTTTGTTTTATCATAAACGGCAGGATAACTACAAATTAATCATGAATAAATAGTGTTGCAGCAACTTTTATAGCGTGAAATTTTTTTAATCAATATAAACTTACTTTTAGTTAAGCAGACTTGAGAGAAATAATTTGACATCATAACCTTCATATCTACATCAATATCTGTACTGATAACTTCACCTCTGTATGAAACACCAGCATTATTTATAAGAATATCAATACCATCATGTACCAACAGAACTTTTAAAACTTTACTTTTCATATCATCAATTTTAGCTAGATCAAGTGGTAAAATAACAGGTAGATGAGTTGGAACTATCTAAAGAAAAGCATAATATCAGTGTACTTATATCAGCATAAAGTTATCCAAGTAAACATATGAATACAAACAAATAATATAAGTAAAGAAAATATTGAAAATAAGTATCAAGTAGAACATACTTGATAAGTATTTGTTAGATCATTTCTGACTCTTTTTAATTCCTCTTCTCTACGGGAAACTAGGATAAGTTTACATCCACACTTATAAAACACATGAGCCAAAGCCTCTCCTAATCCGGAACTAGCACCAGTTATCATCACCACCTTAATTTGGTAGAATAACAAAAATACCCAAGTATAATATGAATACAAACAAATAATTTAAGTAAATATAATTATAAGTAAAATATAATTATAAGTAAACAAATATATAAGTAAAAAACAAATGAAATATGAACATCACCTTGTTTTTGAGACTTTTCCTTTTTTGTCTAAGCCACATAATATCCAGTAAACTATATGCTGACCAAGTTAACACGATCGGGAAACCGAATATTAAAAACAGCCATCTCGCGATATTCGGAAACATGTGATATTCTGCGGCCTCTTGCTTTTGTCCCATGATGTTATCAATTATGATAAAACTAACAGTTTGTTCCTTTATATCTTACAAGTTTCTTGTCTATTTGGTACTAACATTGATATAACCTTAAAACAGATAGAAAAATATAAACTGTCGTTCTTAAATTTTTTTTTAGCTGAACTGACTGCACTAGTTCATATATGATATACACTTAACTGAAGCGCTCTTTTTAGCAAAAATGATGTCAAATACACTGTTCTTTTTAAAAAAGAAAAAGTGATGTCAAATATTGTTTTTTTTAGCAATACATCGATACTCAATAGGCCTGTTCGTTTTGCCTGCGCTGCTGAACTGATGCATTAAGTTAAAGTGAGACAAACGTAGGTTTTCTCACTTCAACTTGTTGCACCAGTTCAGCAGTGCAGACAAAACGAACAGGCCTAATACAACAGTTCACTGCACTGCTTGCGGTGCAGCTCAATATGGCAGCGTACGTAAATAAAAACAGCAATATCATTTAACCTCAAAACAAATGACAGATGGTCTGTTCTTTATAGCTGCATTGTTGAACTGGTGCAATAAGTTAAAGTGAGATAAATATAGGTTTTCTCACTCTAGCTTATTGCACCAGTTCAGCAGTGCAGCTACAAAGAATAGACCAAATATTTCGTCTATGACAGGAAAGTGTGCAGACGTGTACCGCTAAGCAATAAGCGATATAAGCGATTGATGCGATTTACAATTTATACATTTCTCTCTTCTTCTTACATCTTCTACAATAATCTTTTCCAAATACATACCAAACGTAACCTCTGGTTTGTACACTTTTCTTTTCAATGATAGTACCTATAAATAACTCTTAGGCCCAGTTCCATAACTTGCTTTAAACGGAGTTTAAAGCAAGTTGTGGAACTGGGCCTTAGAATATTGAATTAAAAAGCCTATACATATATAATCTCTATAGTATAACTCCCAAATGTCCATATGAAGAGATAAACAGAAGACAGAATTAGATTATTCTGGGTGATTTTAACACACATAACCGTGTACGGAATATGATGCTACAGAATTGATAAGAACAGAAAATATCCTAATGAAAAAGTATGGAAGAAAGAGATTCTTACATTATAAATGACAATACGGAAACGTGAATGGATGATGTTTGTAGAAAAGCAAGCAATTTATATTTGATATTCGCTAGTGAGAAAATACTTGATGGAATTAAGTAAAAAAAAAAAGAAAAAGATGTATATAGGGAAGCAACCATTACCCAATAATAATTACAATTAAGTTTAATAAGCTAGAATAGATTAAGAAAAGTAACAGATAAACGAATGGGATTACGATATGGTAAAAATATTTGAAAAGGATGAAATTTTTAGTTCGGGAATTAGAGGAAGAAAGCTATAAAAATAAAATAGACAAAGAAAAATATAAGATTATATTAGCTGTTCCGCACATGCTGTGTGGCAGACAGCCTAACTTCCAGACGCCAGTTTCTCACATACGAAAACGCGATACACTTGCCGGCGCTCCGCGCGTAACTATTAGTGCCGACTGCGGCCGCTATGCAGCGCGCTCCGCGATTCTGCTGTTCGCAGCTAAGATTCGACCGCCCGGGGATATAACCGGGCACGAAAGTAGCTCGCGCGCCTTCGCATGGCCCAACGCCGATTGTGGCAACTTCTTGCATCTGCTTTATTGCAACTTTTTTTTGTTGCGCTCTTCTGACGTTTACTTCTCTTGTAGTTTGAATTCGAACCACCGCTCTATATAAACTCTGCGAGTTGAAAGCGGCACTGATACACCCTGCTAGGTTGAGACCAGGGGATGGCACTCCCATATATTTAACGTGGACCGTTTATATTGCCATCTGGGCTATGCTGCATTCATCTGAACTAAAATCGATATTCAATATGTATCGATTATAATACGATATACACTCAACGCAAAAAACCCGGTACATTAAAAATTTGGGAAAGAATTACAAAATTTCAAATGATCATAACTTGGTAAATAATGAAGATATAAATATGCGCAGAAATGCAAAATGAAGCTTGAAACGTCCTCTTTAAGAATATCTGAATGGCAATTATGCTCGATCATTTTTTTCAAAATGGCGGATGATAAAGTGAGAGAATGCAAAATTGATAATCAAAGGTCCGTGTTTGCGATGGTGCATGGTGTGCATCAGGTATCGCAGCGTAATGGGACCAAATGCAGATGAAAGTATAGAGTGTTATCTTTAAAATGCTACTTTACCGAGCTCGATGTGATCATTTTTCACTGAGTTGTTCCAAATTTTGCTAAAAATGCGGTTTTCTTGTTAAATTTGCATAATTCAGTGAATAAGTATCGCATCAAGCTCTATAACGAAGTATTTTAAAGAAAACATTCTATACTTTTAGGTACTTTTCGTCCCATTGAGCTGCGACACTTACTTTGCTCCATGCGCCGTCGCACGCTCGAACCTTTTTTTAGCAACTTTTCATGTTCTCCTTTTTATCACCCGCCATTTTGAAAAAATATCGTTGCGCACAATTTCGATAGATCTTTCGAAAAGTACGGTTTCAAAGCTTTCAAACCGTTTTTGAAATTTGCTGCTAGGATATTTAGGTGTCGAGATATTCAATTTCGAATTTGTAACAAATGTCGATTCAGCGAGGCTTAAGGGGCTAAGAAGTTCTGCGGTTCGTTTGGCTTTTTCATAATTTCAATAGCCGCGTTCATTATTCTCTATACAATAATTTACACAATTTTGCGAATTGGAAATTTAATTTTTATCAAAAGTTATCATTCTTTACCCTTCAGTTACGCATGATCACTGTGATATACACTTTAGTTCGCGAAGCTGTCCCTAGCTCTCTACCTTCTCCGTACGATTGGCTATTATGGTACACAGCTTGAATATGCTGTTCAGGATCGCGCCTGAGTTCGCGGTGACCCGGCGCGCGGGATGCCGAGTCGCTGGACGCCCACCTGAACGTCGAAATTCCCTGGCGCTCCTAGTCCACGGAGCCGCCGCGACGCGGCGATCTGAGTTGTCGCGCGCGCGAGCCCCTCGGCTCGCACGCGAGTTCGAGCTGCCTAGGGCATATAAGAGTGCCCGCGGAGACGATCAGAGATTGCCTTCGTACAGCTTTTGGCCTTCGTACGGTCCACCGCCGATAGTGGCACTATCTCTTGTACGCTGGACTTCGCGAGTTTGTCAGTACGCCGGGCTTACGTTCTGGCTTGGCTGAGATTCTGTCGGTGCGCCGGGCTTTAACGCCTGGCTTGACTGGATTTTTCTTAAATGTATGTGCCAAGACAATAAACAAAGACAAACAATTTTCCTTTTCCGAACGTGTTCACTCCGATAAGCGCTGCCTCTTTGCGACTTTTCTTTTTCCGTGATCTTTTCCTTTCGAGGCGCGTTGCTTCGTGCAACTTCATCAATTTAAACCGTAATTGATTGTTTCGCATCGAAATTATTGCGTCGATTATGGCGACGATAAATCCTGAAAAGGCTGCTCAAGTTATTGCTTTAATTGAAGATGGCAGAAGTCGAAGGTACGTCGCTCAGGCACTTGATTTGTCAGTGTCAACTGTGCAACGTGCTTATGCCAGGTACTTACAAACCAATTCTTTCCATAGAAGGCCTGGTTCGGGACGTCCTCGATGTACCAATCACAATGATGACCGATTTATTGTTTCAAATTCGTTAAAAGACAGACATCGAACATCTGTTCAAATTAGAAACAATTTAAGGGATGTCCGCAACATTAATGTATCCGTTAACACCGTTCGGAGAAAATTAAAGAAACAAAATCTGCTTTCGCGCAGGCCAGCAGCTGTACCTTTGCTTAAATGTCACCATCGCGTAGCTCGACTCAATTTTGCAGTTGAGCATAGAGACTGGACTTACGCAAACTGGAGCAAAGTACTCTTTAGCGATGAATCTCGTTTTTGTGTCTATTCTCCAGATGGACGAGAACGAGTTTATCGTCGCGGTGGAGAACGATTTGCAGACTGTACGGTAAGTGAGAGGCATAGCTACAATGGAGGCTCTGTAATGATTTGGGCAGCAATTTCAGCTAATGTTCATACAAATCTGCACTTTTTTGACAAGAATATGAACGCAGATGTATACGTGGAAGACATACTCATTCCGTATGTTGTTCCGTACGCACCCTTCATCGGAGAGAACTTCTTGTTTATGCAAGACAATGCTCGACCACACACTGCGAGAAGAGTGCTTGATTTCTTCGATGAGATTGGCATAAATCGACACGATTGGCCAGCAAATAGTCCAGATTTAAATCCAATCGAACACTTATGGGACAACCTCGGCAGGAAAGTACGAAATCACGTACCTGCTCCTCAGTCACTGCGAGAACTGCGAATAATTCTCGAAAACGAATGGAATACAATTACGCAGGATGAAATTAAAAGACTAATAAGGAGTATGCCTGATCGTATGAATGAGGTAATACGCGCACGAGGCAGTCATACCCACTATTAGTACACACACACCACACACACAGCAGAGAGGGTTTGGAGTCATTAATTACTGCAGGAGTGACGAACTGCGGGGTCCTTATCTCTGCTGTAACACCACACACACACATACACACGCACCACAAGGAGGGTGTGAAATCTTGAAATACTGTGGAGCTGACGAACCACGGGGTCCTTATCCTTGTGGTATACAAACACACACACACACACACACACTACATACAATGGGACTTTTCCTACCAGTAAAACTCCATGCGGTTTATATTGGGAAGACTTACAACCATAATTTGAGCTAATGATAGCGGTATCTTAAAACGCAATTCATCTTTATTACGTAATATCGATTACGCAAAATGAAGAACCTAAATTGAATTTTACTTTCATTTCCCTGGCTTTCAAAATAAAATGCAAATCATTGAATATATTGTGCAGGTTATGTAAATTATTATATATGCAAATCATTGAATATATTGTGCAGGTTATGTAAATTATTATATAGAGAAACATGAACACAGCTATTGAAATTATGAAAGAGCCAAACGAACCGCAGAGCCTCTTAGCCCCTTAAGCCTCGCTGAATCGACATTTGTTGCAAATTCGAAATTGAATATCTCGACACCTAAATATCCTAGCAGCAAATTTCAAAAACGGTTTGAAAGCTTTGAAACCGTACTTTTCGAAAGATCTATCGAAATTGTGCGTAACGATATTTTTTCAAAATGGCGGGTGATAAAAAGGAGAACATGAAAAGTTGCTAAAAAAAGGTTCGAGCGTGCGACGGCGCATGGAGCAAAGTAAGTGTCGCAGCTCAATGGGACGAAAAGTACCTAAAAGTATAGAATGTTTTCTTTAAAATACTTCGTTATAGAGCTTGATGCGATACTTATTCACTGAATTATGCAAATTTAACAAGAAAACCGCATTTTTTAAGCAAAATTTGGAACAACTCAGTGAAAAATGACCACATCGAGCTCGGTGAAGTAGCATTTTAAAGATAACACTTGCGACGCGATTTTCGCTCGCCGTCGGCAAACTGCCGTCGATCCGCGCGTCTCGGCCAACCTAGCTCTCACGAAATAAGTTGGGCGCCAGGTGCAACGGGCTGCACCGTTCACCAACGCTACGCGACACCTCACCAAAGGGCCGAGACACGCGAAGTCGACGGGACCGGTAGCTCTTCGATATTTAAGTCGGTAGACGGGAAGGGTTCGTCGGAAGTCGGGAGTGACCGCGAAAATCCAAGAATCGAGACGCGTTTCGATTATCTCAGTCTTTATTATTCCGGGAATCGGCACGATCCGACCCCCTCGAAACGGTACACTCCGCGAGACGCTCTCGCGGATTCGAAATTTGCTATACGCCGCTAATTACTACGAGACACGGTACGCCCGAGATATCGAAATAGTGAAGCAGGTGGACGGTCTTACAGAGTCGGGAACCTCCCGGCGGCGTGGTCCTTCGCTCCCTTGTTCCTCGGTTCGCTCCTCCGCAACTCCGTCACCAACGGCAACCCCCTGGGCGCGTGGAACTCCACCAAGCCTTCTCCTCTCACTCCCGGTAAACGGTATCCTTTTTGGGTTCGTTATCGGCACGACACTCTTCCGTAGCGATCCAGGCGATACTCTAAGCGATACTTTTCGTATTAGCCGATAGCCGACTCACGATCCCCGAGACTCGAGATAGGAGAGAAGAGAGAGCGAAGACGGGAGCTCGCTCTTTTATTCTCCCCAAAAACAGTGTCGCTCCTTTCTTCATTGTTATGTCTCGCTACGTTTCTCTCCCCGTTCCTCGTTTCATCTCCCAATACGGGAATCCTTCCGCGGATCTTTGTTGTTGATCCGCGGAACGGGTCTCGGTCTCACTCTCGCGCGTTCTCTCTCGCTCGCACTCCCGCTGTCGTGTCGCCCAGGCCGGCTTTGCCTAGCCGGCGTTCACGTTTCGAGCACGAGAACGCCGACCGTTTGGTGCTATCTCCCTGCAGGCCTGTGGACAACGAAATCGGCAGCGAGAATCTTTCACTACGATACGGAATCGATAATAACATTCGTAACGAAGTGCATTCACCTGGGGTGGCGGTCTGGCCGCGGGGGGGCGTCGTCCTCTTCTTTCTTCCACGGATCCCTCCGGTCCTGATGGGCGGCGCAGGAGGTCCAGGGGCACAGAGCTCGGGGACGCGGGACCGTTCCACCAGCACGCTCCTATCGCTAACACTAATTAATGCGGGGGAGTGCAAGGTGGCGCTCCCCCCCCGTAATTCTCGTGCGATGTACTGTCCGCCCCCCCCCGCACCCTCGCATACGGGCCGAAGGTTCGCTCTGGGACGGGCGCCTTTCCGGCTGCCACGTCACAGGTTAAAAAATTTTGATGCTAAAGATACGATCGGGGAGACGCAATAGCGCTCTTAGCGTCATTCTATCTTTATTGTTCATTAGATGTACAAGGATAGAATGATGCTGATAGTTCTAATAGTCTTCCTGAACGCAGCCTAAAACCACCAGCATCAATAAATATCCATCCACACTACAAAAATATACAAACAATATATAAATGTGATAATAATTTTACGTGTAATATAATGATACGCTATAACATAACAAATGAAGATGTGTCAGAGTTAAACAATACATCTATACATACATAAAATCATACAATCCATTCAAGGACAACTCTCTCCGCCGAAGAGCAATACTTCGCCTCTCGTCCTCAGGGCATGCCTTCCGTATAAAAAGCATGGCTTCCTGAGTTGGAGGTTGGAGTAGTGTCCATCATTCATTCTCCTAAATATTCTTCTCAGATGCTACCTGTCCGGCGCTAGGCTAAGGACGTCACATCTTTCCTCCAGTCTCATCCCCTCCTCCTCCGACCTGAAGGCATGCCTTCCCGATCTGTCAGAGAAAGGGAAAATATGACTGCTTCAGACAGATGAGCCAGAGTAGAAGAATCCTACCTGCCCCATTCGCTAAACTAAGCACTCATACCCTAACATACATATAATACAAAAAATATTATATTACATTATATATTGAAAATAATTTGATAATAAAATGAATTGAAAAATATTAATTACAAAATAATAAATATTAATATCTATTTCTATTTTGAATGGACTCTTTATACGCTTGTAACATCTCTTTTCTTTTCAATTTATTTTCTTTAAATAACGCACGCATTCGTTTATTTTGTTTTATACTAATTTTTACATCGCGCATTAAGGAATTAATATTAGAGTTTTTTAACATAAAATTTTTGTCTCTACACCACCAAATAATACATTGAACAATAATTACGTGAATCATAATATCAAATATTTTATCACTATGCTCAATACACTCATGCCAACTCATATTCCTATTCCATTCTTTAAAATGTTGTATAAAATCTTTCGCAATGTTTCGCCTATTACTTCTCGTTTTTAACAATTTAAAAACTCGATTGACTATTTGTTTCGCGCAAACAAAAAATTCACTATTTTTGAAACATGATTCGCATTCCGAGCAATTGTTAACTTTTTTTAGAATTGAAATTATCATTACGCGAGAATAAGCTGAAAATGACGCGGAAATACTATTATCTACTGTATTATTCGATATAAAATCATGCACTTCATCATCGCCATTGTCATTGCGAGCGACATCATGCACTTCCACGTCTGAAAAGTCACCTTTTAAACACTCTTCTAATGATAACAACATAGAGTTATCATCAACGGCCTCGCAATTACCGCCAACTATAGATACTGACTTCATGTTGCTTAGTAATAGAGTGATGTACGACTCTTCAAACTGTGAAGGAGTGGGGTTAATATGACGAACCGCGTGACTTCTAATTTGACCAAAAAAATTTTCTAGCGGATCTTGATTACAATATCGAGCATTTAATTTATGAAAACCAAATTGTGAATGTAAAATATCTCATAATTTTTGAAACCCGTCTATAGTGAATTTCCAGTTTGTAACAGTTGGCACATTCTTAATAATTTCACGTGAAATCTTATCAACATATTTCATTTCGCGTAATATACGTTTTGCACTTACCCAGAAAACATGATGAACACTTGTTTCACTCACCGCTTGTCGCAGGTCATTGTCTTCAACACACTCTTTATCACTTCCATTCACACTGTCAAATAAATCGTTGAAAAAGTTAACACTTTCCGCGGTGGCAAGTCCTTCGTTTTCCTCTATTTTTAAGTCCTTGTCTTCGTGGCGAACAACACCTGTAACATACATTTTTATGTTACATAAATAATTGTGTCATCTGTTGCAAAGATCAACAATTTTCTCTAAGTAATTTTTTAACGCCATATGTAACTTATTTTACTATAAAATGGATTATATTTTACATAAATAAAAGACATATATATTTCAATGTTAAAAAAAGATTGATAATATAAGTTTTAGGGCCAATTTTTGCAATCTCCGGGTAGTCTTATCGATAATTTATCGGAAAATCAATCGTGATCGTCGATCAACCGTGATTAGTAAGTAATGGTCAACAATAAATACGATTGGTCAATTCATTAGAATAACCGGTAATTATAGTTAACCGGAGATTATGAAAATTGCCCTTAAACTTCTTATTTATCTGTATTTTCTAACATAATAATACTTACAATTTGATGTGGCCAATGTTTCAATGCAGCTTGCCATTGTACCACTTAACACTTGAACGGCATATTTCACACGCATTTTCTTAATTTTATCCTCCATAATGTGCTCACATTTAATTTTTTTTAATTGCGGTCGAATTTTGTGTGTTTCTCTGTCCATAATCCACGCAGTCTTAATTATGTCCCACGATGCAATTTTCGCTGATACGCCATTCTCGCAGCTCATCGCTAAGTCCTTTGTTAATAAGTTATTCCTCACGCCTTTGATGAGATGTGGTCCGTCATATAAGGGAACAATTACATATTGCCCCACTTCAAACGTTTGACCTTTTACAAAAGAAATGAATATAAATTAATTATTTACATACACTGTTATAAAAATACCATACTTATTGTTATTGCTTACTCTGAGTTCTTTCAGAAGACTTGCGTTTCATGTCCGTACGCAGTAGCAGTTCCTTTATTGCAGCCATGTTCGAAGATCCCTGGTCACAAACTGTTGCAACGATGTGAAAGCCTAGATCGTTAATTTTGGAAACATGTTCTTTAATACAACGTACTAATTGCGCTGTATTTGTTTGTTTGCAACAAAAATTATAAGAAATGGGCATCTTCCAGCCCGTGTATAATCCGTGAAGCATAAATACCAAAACGTGATCAGCCATCTTTCCGGTGCGATTATTGCCCCAATCCTCAAGTCCACATATGATATCCTTACGGTTATCATATGTGATCTTGAGTTGAATAGATACCTCGTCCCACATAAGAATGCACACTTTATTTTTCACTGACATCTTTGGAGCTATAGATTCCAAGTGTCTCAAAATAAAAGTGTTCAAACCTGCGGAGACTGGTATTTTCTGAAGCGCTAAATGCAACGTTTGAATAGATGGCATATGTGAAAAAATTTGACGTAAATAAGAATACGCGCGCTTTCCCATCGTTTTATACAGCGTCAACATCAGGGCCTTCTGTTGGCTGCCATAGCGATGACCCTACATAAAAATTACAATAACATTGTTATGTTTTACATAATGTTGTGCATGATATTATTTTGCTACATAGTGATAATATCATGCATAACTTGTACGCACATATTACATAAACACAATTTCTAAGCATACTCTGTTTTATTTAGCACAAGCAAGATATTGATAATAAATAGAAGCGCCATTGAGAAGAATTGTGTCCGCTTTAATTTTCAGAGAAGAATTATGCCGCGTTATTTTTTATTGTAAGGAGAAATATGATAGTTTTAAAATTATGTATCAGAAACACACACCATTTTTATATGCAATGTTAGATTTATTTATGTATATTTTCATGAAAACAGCAAGTGCTAACCTTCACTTAACATGCATTTTATTTTCTTGCTTAAAAAAGTGCAAGGTCTTCCTCACCCAAGTAGTTGCCCAAGCATTCATTATTTATTTAATATAATGCAAAAATCAATTTGTAATATAATATTTACTCTGTATCGCAAAATTTTTATAAAGACAATTGTAATATCAAATCTGAACACATGCACATGTAATCCTTTTTTATAATTTTCATAAACAAAATTACATATATATACATAATCTGCTCAGATTAGCCAAAGAGCAATAACTGCAGGTTTTTTGCAATAAGCAAATGACACACACACACACACACATACACACACACATACACACACACACACACAGAGGAGAGAAATACGATTTTTTTCATTTTTTACAAATATAGTTTTTTGATAGTCTGTCCATATTATGTACATGATTATAGAAGGAAAAGGATTACTCTGTTAAGAATTGAAATATAAATAATTATGTTAATGCCATTTTAAAATTAAGAGGTAGCATAAAGTAATGCTTAAAGATTAAAAAATTGAATGCAAAAATCACGAACAAAATTCACACCATGCAAAATTATGGTAATACTTACATATTGTACAGTTTCGTCTTTATCAATATTACATATCACATGGGTTGCTTGTTCTTTTTTTGAAACTATATTACTGGTTTCTGCAGTATGCAACATATGCTCCTAAAACAGTAGAAATGTTATCAATATTTCAGATATGTTAAACTTTTCTTTCATGATTATTTCACGTCATAATAATAAAACAATAAGAAAAATATACTTCACATATATTTTCTTCAGCTCATTGCTCAGTAAGCCCTTTTGAAAAATAATTTTCTTCAAAGTATCACGTGGTATTTACATGCACACAAATCCACTCGCACTAATGTTAATATAATGATGTACAAATGAAGAAATACATGGTAACAATATTTGTATGTTGTGGAATAGTAAGTAATGTATTAAAAATAAAGAAGGAAAAGAAGTATAAACAAATGTGGAAAAATATGTTGTGCATGAGGAATTGTCAAAGTACTCATACCTTTTTATGCTCACAGAATATATATATATTTATTTATTAGCAAAATTCAACTGTGCCTTATCATACTGCATTATGGCAGCATTTACACAAGAGAAAGCGATTAATCACAAAAGAAAAAAGTAGTAGAATCGATACTTGCAAACATCTAATGGTCAATTTAAATGTAAACGCGTGTTATTGCAATTACCACTGTCAACAACATTCATGTATAAAAAGACTAAAATTCGCAGCAAAAATTATTAGTAAAAGATAATTGTTAAATTTAGTTGCATAAAGTAAAAAAATTAATTGGTCTGTTCTTTGTAGCTGCACTGCTGAACTAGTGCAACAAGCTAGAGTGAGAAAACTTATATTTGTCTCACTTTAACTCATTGCGCCAGTTCAACAGTGCAGCTACAAAGAACAGACCAAATATCTATTCCTATGCTATATAAAATATGCGTAACTTCTCACTATAGACAAAAGAAATAACACGTTGACAAATAAAAATTAATTTTAATGAGGAACAATAGTACTATAAGAAGTCGTTTGTTTCAATGTAAGGAAAAAATTTGCTTTCTCTGATTCATTTATAAAAAATAAAAAAAAATTCATTTATAAAAATTGTTAAAATCATATTTTTTAACTATTGTACTCTATTTTTCTCAAAAATATTACATGAAAGACAATTTCAGCGGTCACGTATGGATTCATATACAATTACATAAAAAACCATCAATTTAATATCAATTTATATATATATATATATATATATATATTCGCAAAACTGCATAATTTTAAAATCAAGATATTAATTATAAATATATGTTTTACATAAACAAAATAACATTTAAAGCAAATAAGATTAGAGAATAAAAAGAATAAAATATGTATACATATATATATACACATATACTTTAAGTCTTATTTACTTTAAATGTTATTTTGTTTATGTAAAAACATATATTTATAATTAATATCTTATATATATGTGTATATATTGCAATTGCTAATAATTCGAAGTCCCTTTTAGCATAATACAATTAATACTACATATTAAATTAATTAAGCAAATAAAAATATATTTGTACATAAAAGGAAAAAATGCCAAGTAGCAACACATGTATTAAATTTGTACATTCTCATTACTTTTATCCTTGAATAGCAATAATTACACTTTTAAGCAAGATATATACTTATGTGTTGCATGCACATATATTTATAACTAAAAGTTTCAAAATTTGTATTTTAAGAAATTAATAAAATGTACTGATTTAGATGCATTTTGCTACTGATATTTTTATACAGTAAAAAATGCATTAATATTGTAATTCATATATATGCTTTATGTGTATTGTTTCTTTGATTTAATGTCTATAAATATATAAATAAATAGAAAAAGTAGTTAAATTATCACATTTTCTGTAAATTCATATACTTAATAACATCAACACAAAGAAAAACTAAGTGTACATATACATTCATAATTGTATACAAATTAACATACAAAACATACCTGTGGTGCATGTTTGGCGTTTATCATCAGCATTCGAAGAATAATTTCTGCGTTGTTGTCATGTCCTCCATTACGTCTTCCCACTTATTCCTTCGACGGATCCTGTGGATTTCTTGACGTTGTCTTCTAATTATGTTTTTCTTCTTATGCAGCATCTTCCTTGGATCCTTAATTTTCTTTTCAGTCCTTCATTATTGGTATTTCTTGATATATCTACATCTTCGCCCATGTTCATGGGCACTGGCACAAAGTTAGAGATGTTCAGAACATTTTCTATTAAGTGAACATGATCTTCTAAATTATTAATAACAGGAACATTCTGTTCTACATAACAAGAATTTAATTTTAATGATGGTACTGCGTTATCGTTCAACAAACGTCGTATTGGACCATAAGGCAATACCATCTCTTCAGAGAAATGTTCCGTACAAATTCTCAACTTTGCCAGCACTTCTTTTGGCGCACCTGTAATATTAATAATAATTAATATTGCGTACTGTTATATCATTGCATGATAATAAATAGTAATCAAGAAGTAAGATAATGACCGTAGCACACAAAGTAAGTAAAACACAAAGTAAGTAAAACACAAAATAAATTGCTTTTTTTGCTTAATGTAAATAATGCTACATGTTAATCATATTATGACTATATTTTCTGACAATATTATTATGATTATACTATTTTATCTATTTCTGTTCATTTACTCACCGATCAATTCGGTTTTGCCAATGATTGTTAACCAGTGTTCAGCTCTGCAGCGATCCATGGGGAATCGATGGACTGGTATTGCTGTCTTAGATGTGCACTGTGGCACACAACACTTCCAAACCATCTTGATGTTCCTAAAACTTCAAAGCTTTATTATAATTTAAGCACTTACCTTGTAATAAATTATTTAATAATAAAAGAAATATTACTATCTTAAAAATCTAGGTTATCTTATTACTATCTTAAAAATCTAAACTTATTACTAATGTTATTAAATTATTGTTAATAAAAAAACTTAATAATAATATATATATATGTATTTTTAAATATTTAATAATATAAAATAAAAGTATCTTCTCTTTCTTTGCAGAAGTCAGCACAAGTCTCAAGAGATCTCTTGTATACATGTGTGTACGTATATGTACATGTACATGTGTGTACGTGTATGTCAATATGGCGAGCGATATATGTGTGGAGCGATCGCACTGCCCTCGGCCTGTGTACCCCAAGTCCGGAGTAAACTAATGCCACTTCCGTCACCCGCTAAATAGCGGGAGTCTGGACACCCTGGAAGACGCCCCTCCGAGAGTGAATAAGGACGCTCTTAGTCTGGCCTCTCAGTACAGATCTCTCCGC